>NC_143038.1:75376666-75545000 GCF_057628025.1 Oncorhynchus mykiss | reverse complement strand
TTTGCACGCCACTTGCCCTCCAATGGATCCTGGGAAAAGGTCGCAAAGTTCAAGGGGGCCGAATACTTTCGCAAGGCACTGTAGGTCTTTGACATTTTTTACATTTAGTCGGGAAATTCAGCTCTGTCTCAGGTTCTGCTGTTGTGCAGTGGTTGCACAGCCTTTCCTCTACATGGAGCCTGTGTCTACCCTTCTCAATGGCAAGGCTGTGCTCACTGAGCCTGTACTTTGTCAAGGTTTTTCTAAAGTGTGTTAATAGAACAGGTTAGTGAACTCAGCCCCAGGACCAGCTGGATGAGGGGACTGAGGCTTCAGTGTGTTAGTAGAACAGGTTTGTGAACTCAGCCCCAGGAGCAGCTGGATGATGGGACTGAGGCTTCAGTGTTTTAGTAGAACAGGTTAGTGAACTCAGCCCCAGGACCAGCTGGATGAGGAGACTCTTTTCTTTGCTCAGCTCTTGGCATTTCAGGGCTTGGTAAAGATATGACAGGGTCACTGTGTTTTACATGTTTCCAAAACTGAATTGCTATTTTTTTATGTTTTATTATTAGTGGAAATTGGCCTAATTCTGCCCTGCTGCCCTACTGTTTGTAGTTTTCCTCTAGACAGGTAGGAGAATCTTACAGATCTCTGCATGCAGGGTTTCAATGGGGTGTTTGTCCCATTTGATGAAATCTTGTTTTGCAAGTGGACCCCACACCTCGCTGCCATAAAGTACAATTGGTTCAATGACACATTCCATTAGTTTTAGACACATTGTAATAGGTATTTCAATTTGAATTAGTTTTTTAATGGCGTAGAATGCCCTGCGTGCTTTCTCTCTCAGTTCATTCACTGCCTCATTAAGGTGTCCAATTGAGCTTATTTTAAACCTCAGTAATTGTAGTGTGTGCTGTACTCTATATATTTAAACCTCAGTAATTGTAGTGTGTGCAGTACTCCATATATTTCGTACCAACTGAGAACTTTGGTCTAATTCCCTGAGATCTGGATCTTCTCTGGAAAATCATTATTTTAGTCTTTTTGGGGTTTACTGCCAGGGCCCAGGTCTGGCAGTACTGCTGTAGCAGGTCCAGGCTCTGCTGTAGGCCATGTGCTGTGGGGGTTTACTGCCAGGGCCCAGGTCTGGCAGTACTGCTCTAGCAGGTCCAGGCTCTGCTGTAGGCCATCTGCTGTGGGGGTTTACTGCCAGGGCCCAGGTCTGGCACTACTGCTCTAGCTCCTCCAGGCTCTGCTGTAGGCCATGTGCTGTGGGGGTTTACTGCCAGGGCCCAGGTCTGGCAGTACTGCTCTAGCAGGTCCAGGCTCTGCTGTAGGCCATGTGCTGTGGGGGTTTACTGCCAGGGCCCAGGTCTGGCAGTACTGCTCTAGCAGGTCCAGGCTCTGCTGTAGGCCATGTGCTGTGGGGGTTTACTGCCAGGGCCCAGGTCTGGCACTACTGCTCTAGCAGGTCCAGGCTCTGCTGTAGACCATGTGCTGTGGGTGACAGCAGGCATAGGTCATCTGAGAAGAGCAGGCATTTAACCTCTGAATTGTGGAGACTAACACCAGGGGCTGAGGATTCGTCTAGAATAGTGGCCAATTCGTTGTAAATATTGAAGAGTGCAGGGCTCAGATTGCAACCCTGACGAAGGCCCCGCCCCTGGTTAAAGAATTCTGTTATTTTCTTCCCAATTGTGATGCTGCACGTATTACCAGCATACATTGATTTAATTATGTCATGTTTTACCCCCCCACGCCACTTTCAATAACTTTGTAGAACAGTCCTTCCTGTATGCCAAATAGAATCAAATGTTTTAAAGCCAGCGTACCATTTGGTCTTATGGTTTATCTATCAGGGTGTGTAGGGTGGAAAAATGATCAGTCGGGCAATGTTTTGGTCAATTTGGCTTTGACTCAAGACATTCTGCAGACCTAATGACTGTCTACCCCTTTGTGCAGCCAGTTAGAGATGCCGAAACAGTCATTTCTAAAGGCTTTCCCATCAAACTTTCCAAATGAAATGATAACTACAAACTTGACTTACCCGGCAGAATGATATGATGTCATGATGATTTGTATAAATCGGGCGTCTTTTGTTTTGCTAACTGTACTATTACTCATGCAGAACATAAACACAGACTTTTTTTTTATTTTTTAAATTTGGTGTCACTTAGAAATGTCCTTGTTTTTTAAAGAAAAGCACATTTTTTTTTGGTCCATTTAAAATAACATCAAATTGATCATAAATACAGTGTAAATGTTGTTCATGTTGTAAATTACTATTGTAGCTGTTTTTTGACGAATTATCTTGTTGGAAAGGTTGGCATCCTATAATGGTGCCTCGTTGAAAGTCTCTGAGCTCTTCAGTACAGGCCATTCTACTGCCAATGTTTGTCTGTGGAGATTGCATGGCTGTGTGCTCAATTGTATTCACCTGTCAGCAACGGGTGTGGCTGAAATACCCGAATCAACTAATTTGAAAGGGGTGTCCACATACTTTTGTATATATAGTGTATCTCAAAGCTGTCGTGAGAAAATAAAAATTAATCTTCTTCCTGGCAGTGTTTTTTTCCTCTGGCAATACCTTGCTCTGTGATGTCACCTTGCTCTGTGATGTCACCTTGCTCTGTGATGTCACCCTTGCTCTTTAATGTCACCCTTGCTCTGTGATGTCACCTTGCTCTGTGATGTCACACTTGCTCTGTGATGTCACCCTTGCTCTGTGATGTCACCCTTGCTCTGTGATGTCACCCTTGCTCTGTGATGTCATCTATGGTCTCCAATTGCTTTGAATTTGAATTAGTACATGGTAGACCCAATGGCATAGAATGGCCGGTACAATTGTGCTTTGTCTTTGTCTGGTACCAACCTCCTCATACAACACTGAAACACCTTTTGAAATGACTCTGTTCCTCTTTCTCCCTCTCTCAGGGATGTGCTTCTTCCTGATTAATCAGGAAATCTTGCCTTTTCTGACATTTGTCCTCCGTTCGTTTCTGAAACGGATCATATCCCTGCTCTTTGCTCCTCCAGGCATGGTGTTGGTATGTTTCGAGGGGGACATAGACGGCTACATCAACCTGGTGGCGTACCCGTACGTGGAGAGCGAGGGCCTGGACCACGAGGACCTACCGGAGAGGGACCAACCCCGGAGGAAACACTCCCGACGGAGCCTCCTCCGCTCTACCTCCGAGATCAAGGAGGAGAGGCTACCACACGAGAGCGACAGCACTGAGAAGTGAGTAGAGCAGTGGGGATAGGGAATGGTGTGTGTCTTGTGTGTGTGTGTCTACCAGAGAGACAAAAGACGACCGGCCCCGCACACCGGAGTGACAGCACTGAGAAATGAGTGAGAAGCCGTGTGTGTGTGTGTGTGTGTGTGTGTGTGTGTGTGTGTGTGTGTGTGTGTGTGTGTGTGTGTGTGTGTGTGTGTGTGTGTGTGTGTGTGTGTGTGTGTGTGTGTGTGTGTGTGTGTGTGTGTGTGTGTGTGTGTGTCCCGGGGGATCACAGAGTAAGCAGAACATCCAGAGCTGCTGACTCGTTAAAGTAGAAATTGTCTTCCAAATTGAGGTTAGTGATCGCTGTTCTGATCTCCGGAAGCTGTTTTCAGTCACAGGAAATGATAAGGGAGACATTATGTACCAAAAAAGTTAAGATCAGTGTAAAAACAAAAAACACACACAAAATGGCAGAATTGGTAGCAGGTCTTTGGTAGAATCAGGTATTTTTTTGCCATTTAACTTGTTGACGCTACCCATCCTGGTAGCGGGATAATTGTCATTACCAACCGCTGAATAGCATAGCGCCACAGTCAAATAATATTACTAGAAAATATTCATGAAATCACAAGTGCAATATAGGAAAACACAGCTTAGCCTTTTGTTAATCCACCTGTCGTCTCAGATTTTAAAATTATGCTTGACAGCGAAAGCAATCCAAGCGTTTGTGTAAGTTTATCCATAGCATAGCATTATGTACACTAAGTACACTATAAGTAGCTAGGTCACGAAAATCAGAAAAGCAGTCAAAAAATGGTTTACCTTTGATGATCTTCAGATGTTTTCACTCACGAGATTCCCAGTTACACAACAAATGTTCATTTTGTTCCATAAAGATTGTTTTTATACCCAAAATACGACGTTTGTTTGTCGCGTTATGTTCAGAAATCCACAGGAAAGAGCGGTCACCTCAACGCAGATATTCCAAATAATATCTATAATGTCCACAGAAACATGTCTAACGTTTTTTATAATCAATCTTCAGGTAGTTTTTAAAATATATATTCGATAATATATCAACCAGTGAGTAGCTTTTTCCATAACAGCGGGAGGAACAATGGCGGCTTTACTCAATTGCGCACAAACTCACTCTGAGAGCCCCCACCTATCCACTTACGCAATGTGATCCTTCACGCTCATTTTTCAAAATAAAAGCCTGAAACTATGTCTAAAGACTGTTGACACCTTAGGGAAGCCACAGAAAAAGGAATCTGGTTGATATCCCTTTAAATGATGATAGGCATGCATAGGAACACAGAGGTTTCAAAATAAGAGCCACTTCCTGATTGGATTTTCCTCAGGCTTTCGCCTGCAATATCAGTTTAGGAAACTTTAGAGTGTTTTCTATCCTAATCTGACAATTATATGCATATTCTAGTTTCTGGGGCTGAGAAATAGGCAGTTTCAAATGGGTACGTTTTTTAGCCAAAAACAAAAATACTGCCCCCTACACTCAACAAGTTAAATCCTTGAGCGGGCCGCCTTAGAGTGTTATCGGGCCACCTAAGAGTGTTATCGGCTAGTTGACCTGTGGTGCCCTGACTGTGTTTGTTTTGGTGCCCTTGGTTAGTTTGTTGACCTTTTAAAACAAGGGTTTCTGGGTAAACCCAGAAGGATTTAGAATGAAACTGTTTTGTATTAGTAGACCTTCCTTTGTGTTGGCCCAGAGAGGATTTACTCCGCCCGAGAATCACTCCACGTGACATAAGCAGACCAAGTGGGGATTTTTTTGTATGGAGGTCTATGAGAAAGTGTCAAATTATCTGAGGCTTATTCGATCTAATAGAATGTTTAGGCTGTTACAAATGTACTGATACAAGTGGATGCACGTGGCATTCCGTCAACTTTGAGAAAATCGTCTCAGTTCTGCCTTTTGTTCACACGCGTGTCTGCACTCTCATTGGCCTACCTGATCTCGCCTCTTCCCACCTGCCTTTCATCTTTGAGGACATATATTTCCATTGTTAGAGCGGTCACTCGACTATCTTGTCAATATATTGTCCTCCCCGTCCAGTCTCCTGAAGAGTCCTCGTCCAGATCTCCAGATCCACAGTGACTTGTTGTGGTGCTCTAGTAAACCTTTTAGTCAACCTGTTAGTTAACCTGTTAGTTAACCTGTGCCCTCTCTCCGCTGTTAACCCTGTTGTCCCTGTGTCCTCTCCTACCAGTCTCCAGGAGCTGAAGAGTCCTCATCTAGAGCTCCAGATCTACAGTGATATTCCCTTCCAGATGCTGGATAACAACAGCGGCCTGGGCTCAGAGAAGATCAGCCACAACCCCTGGAGCCTCCGCTGTCACAGGCAGCAGCTTAGCCGCATGAGATCAGAGTCCAAGGACAGGAAGCTCTACAGTATCCCTTTTCTCAGGTCGTTTTTACCAACCCGATAAGACAGGAGTCAGGAGTACTGCTGGAAGCTCAGCAGAATCACATACTAGGACAGTCCTAATGGGTGAATGTGGAAAAACAGGATACACTATCAATCTAGGGATCACCATCGAACTTCATGATGAGGAGTCTGAGACTGACTGACCGAGTCAACCAATGAGGGAAAACATCAGTCTTCCGTGTACACAACCAGATAAATAGAAAAGGCCAAAAGGTATATTAACAGAGGGGAAAGAGTTGACCACGTTAAGTTATTAAACACTATCCATGAGGAGGTGCTCGGGACTGTTTCCCTCATTGATTTAGTTATTTCAGTTCTCTAGTCACACGTAACCTAACCAGATGTAGAGGGAAGGTGACCGGATCAACATAAACACCGTCTTCATTACCCTCAGAAAGACATTGGTCAAGGTTAGTGTCACAACACTGTTGTTCATGTTATGACGGCAGAGATCCCGGAATGCTCTGATGCTCTGACCTGTCAGAATAGCCTGTGGGGGGGGGGGGGGGGAAGAGGCAACGTTCCCATCCCAAACGGAACCTGTCTAGTGCACGACTTCAGATCTCTGGTCAAAAAAAGTAGTATATATATTTTTACCTTTATTTAACTAGGCAAGTCAGTTAAGAACAAATTCTTTTTTTCAATGACGGCCTAGGAACAGTGAACACAGTGAACACTGAACTGCCTGTTCAGAACGACAGATTTGTAACCTTGTCAGCTCGGGGATTTGAACTCGCAACCTTTCTTTTTGACTCTGTGTAGCCGACTCGTTTCAGGAACCAAGGCGTATGTCGCACATCATTACTTCCCTGGAGAGGCATCTGGAGAGGCATTTCCCCGCTAGCCATGATTGGCTGAGATAATGAGTGGGCTGGACATGCTGGGAGATGAGTTTGGATTGGTCTGCCATGTATCATCGTCTATAACGTGAGCTGTTGAGTATGTGTTGACAATCCTTTCTAACCGCGCCATTTTTAAAAGATATAACGTTAGCCATCGAGAACTCCATACGTTTTGCTACTTTTATCAACAACATTAATGTCCCGAATGTAGCAGGCGCTATCGACAAAGATCTGTTGGAACAAGTGATGGGCTACTATCTGCACACGCCACGGTCAGTGTGAACCGGAGTGACTTGACACAACGCTGACCAAACAAGACGGAGTTAAATGGTTCCAGTCTGTCGTGAAGCGCTCATCCGTGTATACGGTTAAGAGTCTAGCTACAATTTCAGATTGAACATTTTCTTTGCAGGGTAAAGTGTACTGTTTGTTAGCTAGTGAACATTAGCTTGCTGGCTCGCTAGCTAATGTTACGTGTATGATCTGTAGACTAACGTTAACTTTGACACTTGTCAACGTCGTGCCAGGTTCTCCCCTTTACTGTCGAAGTAGCGCCAGGTTCTCCCCTTTACTGTCAAAGTAGTGTCAGGTTCTCCCCTTTACTGTCAAAGTAGTGTCAGGTTCTCCCCTTTACTGTCAAAGTAGTGTCAGGTTCTCCCCTTTACTGTCAAAGTAGTGCCAGGTTCTCCCCTTTACTGTCAAAGTAGTGCCAGGTTCTCCCCTTTACTGTCAAAGTAGTGTCAGGTTCTCCCCTTTACTGTCAAAGTAGTGTCAGGTTCTCCCCTTTACTGTCAAAGTAGTGTCAGGTTCTCCCCTTTACTGTCAAAGTAGTGCCAGGTTCTCCCCTTTACTGTCAAAGTAGTGTCAGGTTCTCCCCTTTACTGTCAAAGTAGTGTCAGGTTCTCCCCTTTACTGTCAAAGTAGTGTCAGGTTCTCCCCTTTACTGTCAAAGTAGTGTCAGGTTCTCCCCTTTACTGTCAAAGTAGTGCCAGGTTCTCCCCTTTACTGTCAAAGTAGTGTCAGGTTCTCCCCTTTACTGTCAAAGTAGTGCCAGGTTCTCCCCTTTACTGTCAAAGTAGTGTCAGGTTCTCCCCTTTACTGTCAAAGTAGTGTCAGGTTCTCCCCTTTACTGTCATAGTGCCAGGTTCTCCCCCTTACTGTCAAAGTAGTGTCATGTTCTCCCCTTTACTGTCATAGTGCCAGGTTCTCCCCCGACCGTATCAAGACAGACCACAGGAACCAAATATTATCTGAAGAAATGTTGTACTGCACATTCTCAGTGTTGGAATGTGATGCCCTCGACTTATGTGTCTGGTCAAAAGTAGTGCACAGTAGGGAATAGGGTGCCATTTTGGCCACAACCTTAGTCCCTGTCTCCGGTGGCCTAGGAGTGGGTGCTTGAGGCGGTTAGATCAAGTTCACTGTGTACCTGACTGTCTATCTCTACTGCATCCCAAATGGGACCCAATTTCCCAATGGTTCCTGGTCAAAAGTAGTGCACCCTATTCCCTATTGGCCCTGGTCTAAAGTAGTGCACCCTATTCCCTATTGGCCCTGGTCTAAAGTAGTGCACCCTATTCCCTATTGGCCCTGGTCTAAAGTAGTACACCCTATTCCCTATTGGCCCTGGTCTAAAGTAGTGCACCCTATTCCCTATTGGCCCTGGTCTAAAGTAGTGCACCCTATTCCCTATTGGCCCTGGTCAAAAGTAGTGCTCCCTATTGGCCCTGGTCTAAAGTAGTGCACCCTATTCCCTATTGGTCCTGGTCTAAAGTAGTGCACCCTATTCCCTATTGGCCCTGGTCAAAAGTAGTGCACCCTATTCCCTATTGGCCCTGGTCAAAAGTAGTGCACCCTATTCCCTATTGGCCCTGGTCAAAAGTAGTGCACCCTATTCCCTATTGGCCCTGGTCAAAAGTAGTGCACCCTATTCCCTATTGGCCCTGGTCAAAAGTAGTGCACCCTATTCCCTATTGGCCCTGGTCAAAAGTAGTGCACCCTATTCCCTATTGGCCCTGGTCAAAAGTAGTGCGCTATGAGAGAGGGTGCCATTGCTGACACAGACTCTGTCTTTTTACTTTGTTTAAAGAAAGAAGAGGAGTAGGCGACCGGATACATTGCAGTAAACCTTTTTTCTAATTTGTTTGAAATGCTTAATAGACATGAGCCCTGGAGCCCCTCCCATGTTAAAGGAAAACACTGTCCCTCAGTCTGACACGTACAGCTGCAACGCAAGTAGAAACTACACACGTCAAGGGCAGATTACAGTTTCCACTGTGCTCACACATTCCTGCTCAGCGTTCTGCCCAGTGAGAGGAAAAGGGGACATTTTACTGTGACTTGACTCCTACACTTGGGTTCAAAGCGAAGATCCTCAAATAATAATAATTAAATCTTCAATTGACATAATATAACTTAAAAGTATGCATTAATATACTTGGAAAAATAGAATGTAGACAAACAGTGCACTTCTATAGCTTTCAAAATAAGTACATTAAAATGGCTGCATTGTGTCTTCAAAACAGCGCCCCCTGTCAGTCATCTAGGGGTCATACATTCAGTTAGTCTCACCATGCCATCTGTTTTGTAGATCCAGCCGCATGGGCCTTTCCAGAATGACCTATAGAATTACCACTAAAGATATGACTGTTGTTCAAAGAATGCTGGAAGGTTCTGGACCAGTACAAATTGGATTGAACTAGCAGATCAGAAGGAGTTTTATAGAGGTTTGGCTGCACAGCTGTGATATAAGAGACGATAAACAGCAGCTGGGAGGGTGTTATAATGACTGTATAGCATTATGATGGCTGGGTGTTATCCACTGTGGTATTACGATGGCTGGGTGTTATAATGACTGTATAGCATTAAGATGGCTGGGTGTTATCCACTGTGGTATTAAGATGGCTGGGTGTTATCTACTGTGGTATTAAGATGGCTGGGTGTTATCCACTGTGGTATTATGAAAAATATTCCAAATTAGCGCCATAATATCGACAGAAACATGGCAAACATTGTTTATAATCAATCCTCAAGGTGTTTTTCAAATATCTATTCGATAATATATCCACCGGGACAATTGGTTTTTCAGTAGGAGCGAAAGGAAAAATGGCTACCTCTGTCTATTACGCAAGAATTACTCTGAGAGCCCTCAGCCGGACACTTGGGCAATGTAGGCGCTTACGCTCATTCTTCAACATAAAGGCGTGAAACTAATCTGGTTGATAGCCCATTCACTGCTCAATAGGGATGCATCGGAACGCAGAGTTTTCAAAACATGAGTCACTTCCTGATTGGATTTTTCTCAGGCTTTCACCTGCAATATCACTTCTGTTATACTCACTGACAATAATTTTACAGTTTTGGAAACTTTAGAGTGTTTTCTATCCTAAGCTGTCAATTATATGCATATTCTAGCATCTTAGTGCTCCCTAGTGCCCCCTAGATTCAACAGGTTATTAAGAACAAATTCTTATTTTCAATGACGGCCTAGGAACAGCGGGTTAATTGCCTGTTCAGGGGCAGAACGACAGATTTGTACCTTGTCAGCTCGGGGATTTGAACTTGCAAACCTTCCGGTTACTAGTCCAACGCTCTAACCACTAGGCTACCCTGCCGCCCGGACTTACACTATTTCTACAAAGTGTTTGAGTCAGTAAGCTCTGAACCCAGGAAGATATACGCTCTAATAGACACACCGTCAGAACAAGAGGAAATGCCCTCTTGGACCGAGGGTGACACGGATTTGAAGTAGCAGTCAGAACTATCTCATAACGTGAGTCCAACTCACCTCCTCCATAGTCTTAGGACCCTGAATGAACATTACTTTGACTGTTTAGCTAATTCCCTGTTCACGAAGAGAGAGAGAGAGAGCGTTGTTCTCCTTGACCTCTGACCCCTCCTAGAGTTCCTGCTCCTGGAGAACGTGGTCCATCACTTCAGCTACCCGTGCATCCTGGACCTGAAGATGGGCACGCGGCAGCACGGGGATGATGCCTCGGAGGAGAAGGCAGCCAGGCAGATGAAGAAGTGTGAACAGAGCACCTCCGCCACGCTGGGGGTGCGAGTCTGTGGAATGCAGGTGAGGGCTGTCCTACTTATTGTTTGTTTACCATTTGTTAATATTTATGTTTTTCCACTAAAGGCTTTCAGACAGCTGAAGCAAACACCCACATTTATTCAGGAAATTGTGACCTTCTGTTAAACTTTATTTCACATGGAAGTCTCATTGAGGTTAGGAGACGTCTTATGCAAGGGATACCAAGCCAAGAAGACATGTCAACGAACAATCATGCTCCCTACCATTCAATGGATGCATTATGCTTAAAATATGTACCATCAATTATATACAGTGGGGCAAAAAAGTATTTAGTCAGCCACCAATTGTGCAAGTTCTCCCACTTAAAAAGATGAGAGAGGCCTGTAATTTTCATCATAGGTACACAAAATGAGAAAAAAAAATCCAGAAAATCACATTGTAGGATTTTTAATGAATTTATTTGCAAATTATGGTGCAAAATAAGTATTTGGTCAATAACAAAAATGTATCTCAATACTTTGTTATATACCCTTCACAAGGTTTTCACACACTGTTGCTGGTATTTTGGCCCATTCCTCCATGCAGATCTCCTCTAGAGCAGTGATGTTTTGGGGCTGTTGCTGGGCAACACGGACTCCCTCCAAAGATTTTCTATGGGGTTGAGATCTGGAGACTGGCTAGGCCACTCCAGGACCTTGAAATGCTTCTTACGAAGCCACTCCTTCATTGCCCGGGTGGTGTGTTTGGGATCATTGTCATGCTGAAAGACCCAGCCACGTTTCATCTTCAATGCCCTTGCCGATGGAAGGAGGTTTTCACTCAAAATCTCACGATACATGGCCCCATTCATTTTTTCCTTTACACGGATCAGTCGTCCTGGTCCCTTTGTAGAAAAACAGCCCCAAAGCATGATGTTTCCACCCCCATGCTTCACAGTAGGTATGGTGTTCTTTGGATGCAACTCAGCATTCTTTGTCCTCCAAACACGACGAGTTGAGTTTTTACCAAAAAGTTATATTTTGGTTTCATCTGACCATATGACATTCTCCCAATCTTCTTCTGGATCATCCAAATGCTCTCTAGCAAACTTCAGACGGGCCTGGACATGTACTGGCTTAAGCAGGGGGACACGTCTGGCACTGCAGGATTTGAGTCCCTGGTGGCGTAGTGTTACTGATGGTAGGCTTTGTTACTTTGGTCCCAGCTCTCTGCAGGTCATTCACTAGGTCCCCCCGTGTGGTTCTGGGATTTTTGCTCACCGTTCTTGTGATCAATTTGACCCCACGGGGTGAGATCTTGCGTGGAGCCCCAGATCGAGGGAGATTATCAGTGGTCTTGTATGTCTTCCATTTCCTAATAATTGCTCCCACAGTTGATTTCTTCAAACCAAGCTGCTTACCTATTGCAGATTCAGTCTTCCCAGCCTGGTGCAGGTCTACAATTTTGTTTCTGGTGTCCTTTGACAGCTCTTTGGTCTTGGCCATAGTGGAGTGTGACTGTTTGAGGTTGTGGACAGGTGTATTTTATACTGATAACAAGTTCAAACAGGTGCCATTAATACAGGTAACGAGTGGAGGACAGAGGAGCCTCTTAAAGAAGAAGTTACAGGTCTGTGAGAGCAAGAAATCTTGCTTGTTTGTAGGTGACCAAATACTTATTTTCCACCATAATTTGCAAATAAATTCATTAAAAATCCTACAATGTGATTTTCTGTACCTATGATGAAAATTACAGGCCTCTCTCATCTTTTTAAGTGGGAGAACTTGCACAATTGGTGACTGACTAAATATGGTTTTGCCCCACTTTATTAGCAGTCTTGATTAGCTTTCTTGATTTGTCTGTTCTGGAGCTTGATGGATTGATTGGAGAAGGATGCTGAAGGAGCATGATTGTCTCTAGACACAGTAGCTCCTACTATGCCATAGATTCTGAGGTTCTCTCTAGACAGTAGCTCCTACTACGCCGTAGATACTGAGGTTCTCTCTAGACACAGTAGCTCCTACTACGCTGTAGATTCTTTACTTGCGTCTCTATATTTCTCCTAACACCTAGGCTCAGACAAAAAAGCCACAGCAGTAACCAGAGCAGGACAGAAGAGAGAATCAACTGGAATGGAATAGATGCTTTATTGTCCATTCGATTGGAATTGAAATGAATCTTTCACCTTTATCCCAACACTCCCAGACACACGTTTAGAAGCAACACATTAATTACAGATGGACGGATGGCGTGACTGACTGTCTGTTTGCAATGTAGAGCCTAGAACAGCAGCATAGACAGGACAATGGCCACAGCATTTATCCTCCATCCAGCTTCAAAAGGCCTTCTCTCCCCCTCCATTTATACTGTGATAAATCAGATGGATCGTTCACCAGTGTTCTCATCTCTTTTATGGCCTCTCTTTCTGTCTGTTTTAATGGTAGAGGTCTAACCTCTCTTTCTGTCTGTTTTAATGGTAGAGGTCTAACCTTTCTGTCTGTTTTAATGGTAGAGGTCTAACCTCTCCGTCTGTTATAATGGTAGAGGTCTAACCTCTATTTGTCTGTTTTAATGTATTTTATTTATTTTTATTTCAACTTTATTTAACCAGGTAGGCCAGTTGAGAACACCTTTATTTAACCAGGTATTTATATATATAACCCTAACCCTTTATTTAACCAGGTAGGCCAGTTGAGAACAAGTTCTAATTTACAACTGCGACCTGGCCAAGATAAAGCAAAGCAGTTCGACACAAACAACAACACAGAGTTACACATGGAAATAAACAAAACATAGTCAATAATACAGTAGAACAAAAGTCTATGTACAGTGACATGCAAATGAGGTAAGATAAGGAAATAAATAGGCCATGGCGGCGAAGTAAATTACAATTTAGCAATTAAACACTGGAATGGTAGATCGGCAGAAGATGAATGTGCAAGTAGAGATACTGGGGTGCCAAGGAGCAAAATAAATAAATAGCAGTGTGGGGATGAGGTAGATTGGATGGGCTGTTTACAGATGGGCTATGTTCAGGTGCAGTGATCTGTGAGCTGCTCTGACAGCTGGTGCTTAAAGTTAGTGAGGGAGATATGGGTCTCCAGCTTTAGTGATTTTTGCAGTTCGTTCCAGTCATTGGCAGCAGAGAACTGGAAGGAAAGGTGGCCAAAGGAGGAATTGACTTTAGGGGTGACCAGTGAGATATACCTGCTTGAGCGCGTGCTACGAGTGGGTGCTGCTGTGGTGACCAGTGAGCTGAGATAAGGCGGGGCTTTACCTAGCAAAGACTTATAGATGACCTGGAGCCAGTGGGTTTGGCAACGAAAATGAAGTGAGGGCCAACCAACGAGAGCGTACAGGTCTCAGTGGTGGGTAGTATATGGGGCTTTGGTGACAAAACGGATGGCACTGTGATAAACTGCGTCCAATTTGTTGAGTAGAGTGTTGGAGTCTATTTTGTAAATTACATCACCGAAGTCGAGGATCGGTAAGATGGTCAGTTTTACGAGGGTATGTTTGGCAGCATGAGTGAAGGATGCCTTGTTGCGATATCGGAAGCCGATTCTAGATTTAATTTTGGATTGTAGATGCTTAATGTGGGTCTGGAAGTAGAGTTTACAGTCTAACCAGACACCTAGGTATTTATAGTTGTCCACGTATTCTAAGTCAGAACCGTCCAGAGTAGTGATGCTGGACAGGCGGGCAGGTGCAGGCAGCGATCGGTTGAAGAGCATACATTTAGTTTTTCTAGCATCTAAGAGCAGTTGGAGGCCACGGAAGGAGAGTTGTATGGCATTGACGCTCGTTTGGAGGTTAGTTAACACAGTGTCCAAAGAAGGGCCAGAAGTATACAGCATGGTGTCGTCTGCGTAGAGGTGGATCAGAGAATCACCAGCAGCAAGAACAACATCATTGATGTATACAGAGAAGAGAGCCGGCCCGAGAATTGAACCCTGTGGCACCCCCTATAGAGACTGCCAGAGGTCCGGACAGCAGGCCCTCCGATTTGACACACCAAACTGTATTAGAGAAGTAGTTTGTGAACCAGGCGAGGCAATTATTTGAGAAACCAAGGCTGTTGAGTCTGCCAATAAGAATGTGGTGATTGACAGAGTCGAAAGCCTTGGCCAGGTCGATGAATACGGCTGCACAGTAATGTCTCTTATCGATGGTGGTTATGATGTTGTTTAGAACCTTGAGCGTGACTGAGGTGCACCCATGACCAGCTCTGAAACCAGATTGCATAGCGGAGAAGGTATGGTGGGTTTCGAAATGGTCAGTAATCTGTTTGTTAACTTGACTTTCAAAGACGTTAGAAAGACAGGGTAGGATAGATATAGGTCTGTAGCAGTTTGTGTCTAGAGTGTCTCCCCCTTTGAAGAGGGGGATGACCGCGGCAGCTTTCCAATCTTTGGGAATCTCAGACAATACGAAAGAGAGGTTGAACCGGATAGTAATAGGGTTTGCCAACAATTTCGGCAGATCATTTTAGAAAGAAAGGGTCCAGATTGTCTAGCCCGGCTGAATTGTAGGGGTCCAGATTTTGCAGCTCTTTCAGAACATCAGCTATCTGGATTTGGGTGAAGGAGAAATGGGGTTTGTCTTGGGCGAGTTGCTGTTGGGAGTGCAGGGCTGTTGACCAGGGTAGGGGTAGCCAGGTGGAAAGCATGGCCAGCCGTAGAAAAATACTATAGTGGATTATAGTGTAGGCCTACATTCCATGAGACTTTTGAAAAAAAACATGCAGGGCATTTACCTATTTATCCACTTGTCCTTCAGACAAGGTGACTGAAAATGTTGTTGGATGCAAGAAATTCCTTATTCCCATACCATTATTACAGAGAATTAGACACATGATGCTACCCTCTGCCTATTAGCTACATAGCTTATTCAATCCTGTCTCAAAATACAACACGAAAGCTCTTTACCTGACTCGCTTTTCAATTAAATGTAGGGAGCAATCACTCCCATTGCTGATTAGATTATCTATAACTGGGCTAATAACTCACTAGCTAGCAACGGATATGAACAAAACAAGCACAACTACTCATCTGATCACGACCACTCATGCTGTAAACACAGTCCAGTTCATCTAATCACGACCGCTCATGCTGTAAACACGGTCCAGTTCAAAGTAAATGGCACAGATCCGTTTTTTGACAATGGTCAATTTGCATATAGGCCTACTGCAAATCTGATTGGTTAGCTGCACCGGTCTGTGTAGTGTTATGGGCCAGGTTCTGTGGTCCAGGTGTAACCTCTGTTCTTTCTGTGGTTCTATGGTCCAGGTGTAACCTCTAATCTCTGTGTTCTATGGTCCAGGTGTACCAGATGGATACGGGCCACTATCTGTGCAGGAACAAGTACTACGGCCGCAGCCTGTCCATCGAGGGCTTCCGCCACGCTCTCCACCAATACCTGCACAACGGGGCGTCGCTCAGGAAGGACCTGTTTGAACCCATGCTGTGTAAACTACGCAGCCTGAAGGCCGTTCTGGAGAGACAGACCACCTACCGCTTCTATTCCTCCTCCCTGCTCATCATCTATGAGGGGAAGGAGCCTGAGCTGGCCCACGTCTGGCAGAAAGCACCACGGCTTGTACCACAGCCAGCCGCTGAGATGCCCTCAGAGAAGGAGGAGGTGGTGCTGGTCAACCCAGGAGTAGGAACGGGTGTCCAGGGACCGGGTTTAGTATTGGGTCTCCAAACGGTCCAGAGACCGACCGAAGAACCCCTCCAGCTCCCCCAGGCTCTCCTACCACCACCACACTGCCCCCCCACCCTTCCACAGCCACAGCAGCCTCCCTCGGACCCTCACGGCCCCCCTCGTCCTCCACCCCGCCCCTCCAGCCCCAGCATCAGTGTGGACGTCCGCATGATAGACTTTGCCCACAGCACCTTCAAAGGTTTCCGTGACGACCAGACGGTGCACGACGGGCCGGACCGAGGCTACGTGTTTGGATTGGAGAGCCTCATCAAGATCCTGGAGGGCATAAGGGAGGAGAACCTGTAGCGGTAGAACCTGGGACTCAAATGGTATCCCCCATTCCCTTTATAGTGCACTACTTTTGACCAGGGCCCACTTGTCTCTTTGACCAGGGCCCACTTGTCTCTTTGACCAGGGCCCACTTGTCTCTTTGACCAGGGCCCACAGGGCTCTTTCACCAGGGCCCACAGGGCTCTTTCACCAGGGCCCACAGGGCTCGGGTCAATATAAGTGCACTATGTAGGGCATAGGGTGCCATTTGGGATGTATCGATGGCCATCTTTCAGGAGAAGAGAACCTGTAGCTGTAACCTGACACATCTTCATCCTGCGTCTTCAGATCTTTCCACCCTCCTCATCCTCCTCCTCTCTCTAAGTGCTACTACCCTGTCCTTCATGATTATATTTGGAGAAAGAAAGAAAAGCTCAGAATTAATATGAAACGAGAAGAACCTGAGTGATGAAGTGGAAGGCTACTGTCTTGACTGTAAAGGTTAAAGGTCATGAACTTAGGCTGTAAAGGTCACTCTCTGACTGTTGTGCTCCTTCTAGGGTAGACTCATGAGAAACGTACAGGGAGCATCTACAGTCCTGTTATATCCTCTGCTAGGGTAGACTCATGAGAAACGTACAGGGAGCATCTACAGTCCTGTTATATCCTCTCTGCTAGGGTAGACTCATGAGAAACGTACAGGGAGCATCTACAGTCCTGTTATATCCTCTCTGCTAGGGTAGACTCATGAGAAACGTACAGGGAGCATCTACAGTCCTGTTATATCCTCTGCTAGGGTAGACTCATGAGAAACGTACAGGGAGCATCTACAGTCCTGTTATATCCTCTCTGCTAGGGTAGACTCATGAGAAACGTACAGGGAGCATCTACAGTCCTGTTATATCCTCTCTGCTAGGGTAGACTCATGAGAAACATACAGGGAGCATCTACAGTCCTGTTATATCCTCTCTGCTAGGGTAGACTCATGAGAAACGTACAGGGAGCATCTACAGTCCTGTTATATCCTCTCTGCTAGGGTAGACTCATGAGAAATGTACAGGGAGCATCTACAGTTCTGTTATATCCTCTCCTGGACAGAGATGGCTGCCATTCCTCTGAAGGAAAACAGAGGGGCAATGTCTGTTTGCCTTGTGGGCTTGTCGCCGCTATGTGGCCAGCTGAAGTATTGCAGGGTTTGGTTTGAAAGTAAAGCTGCCACTGCTCAGGGCAAGTCCAGGTCCTTGTCCCAAATGTCAACCTATTCTCTTTATAGTGCACTACTTTGGACCAGGGCCCATAGGGAAACCCATAAGGCTTTGGTCTAAAGTAGTGAACTATATAGGGAATATTGCCATTTTAGCCTGTCTCCGGTGTGGGACTGGTACAGGGAAGAGCGATCTGTCTATCTGTGTGTGTTGAGGGTTGGTGGGGACAGTGTGTGGGTGGGGTGGGTTGGGTTGGGTTAGGGTGAGGTCTTGGGGACTTAGCTAAGTCCCTTATAGCAGTATTCCTATCAGGGCTTCAAAAGAAGAGCAGCTTTCTTCCAGGCTGCTGTGAGTGATGAGAGCTTTACTGTAAAAACAAAGAAGTGGGCTAAACGGGAAATACTTGTCTCTGCCTCTTGATTACAATAAGTAGAAAAATAAATACAACCCACGGCTGTGGCTGAAATAGCACCCTATTCCCTATCTAGTGCACTACTTTTCACCAGAGCCCTATGGAACCTGGTCATAAGTAGTGACCTACATGGGGAATAGTGTGCTATTAAGGGATGCAACCTTCAGGCTGAAATACCACACAGCTCTGTCTGTCTGTCTGTCTGTCTGTCTGTCTGTCTCGGTCTCTGTCTCTGTCTGTCTCTGTCTGTCTGTCTGTCTCTCTGTCTCTCTGTCTGTCTGTCTGTCTGTCTGTCTGTCTCTCTGTCTGTCTGTCTCTCTGTCTGTCTGTCTGTCTGTCTGTCTGTCTGTCTGTCTGTCTGTCTGTCTGTCTGTCTCTCTGTCTCTCTGTCTGTCTGTCTGTCTGTCTGTCTCTCTGTCTGTCTGTCTCTCTGTCTGTCTGTCTCTCTGTCTGTCTGTCTGTCTGTCTGTCTGTCTGTCTGTCTGTCTGTCTGTCTCTCTGTCTCTCTGTCTGTCTGTCTGTCTGTCTGTCTGTCTGTCTGTCTGTCTGTGTCTGTCGGTCATCTAATTTAGAAACCGATCCGTTATATATTGTTGCTTTTTATACTCATCTCTCTTATTCAGTTCCAAAAACCGACTGTTTCATTTAAAGTTGTAGAATGTAATTATTTAAATATATTTAGTTCCTGATCTTGGTCAGTCCCTCCCTCTACCAGTGTCTGGTATTTAGGCCGGTCCCAGCCCAGGTATGTCTGGGCCATGTCCCATTGGGACTCCCGTCATCCTTACAACTTTCTCTGATTTTATGATCTTGAAAATATCAAATATCTCTTTCCTTTAAAAAAAAAAATTGCACTGTAGAAGGTGAATTGAAAGCATCAAAGCATGATTATTATAATTTTAAAAAAAATGTTTTTAAAATGTTACTTATTTTCTTCTGGCGGCGTTTAAGTCACGTCAAGGGGCGGATTTCTCGCCAGACCTGGATTCAAATCATTTCAGATACTTTAAGCAGGGCTTGATTGAGCTTGCATGGCAAAATGAAACAAATAGAATAGTCACAAAACTGCAAATCCTCCTGCCCGTGATCTGGAACAACAGGCACACTGAAGTCAACACTCAAAGCATTTAAAAGATTTTGAGAAACATACAGGGAGCATCTACAGTCCTGTTATGTCCTCTCTGATTTTGAAGTAGTACTTGAACCCAGGTCTGCTACTCTCTCACCACCGATACACAGTGAACCCTTGGTCCTCCATTTTAACACATGTAGCAGAAAGTTAGTAAGAGATTGTCCACTCTTCCTCCACCACTCTCTTCCTCTTCTGTGTCCTCCCTTTGTCCCCCAGCCTACTCACCATGGAGTGAGAGGCAGTCATTTGGGTTAGGGTGTTTCTCTGTGTAGATTGGTTGTAGAATGTTGCACTGTAGCCATAAATCATAACAGTTGATGTGGATAATTTTTTCCCCCTCCTCTGCTGTTAGAGATGAGAGCTTTACTGTAAAACAGGGAAGAGCAGCATGCTCTGGCAGGATGCAGGTCTGGTCTTTTTCCCCCTCTGCTGTTAGAGATGAGAGCTTTACTGTAAAACAGGGAAGAGCAGCATGCTCTGGCAGGATGCAGGTCTGGTCTTTTTTTCAGTTGAATATCACTGATAGGTGTGTGTACACTTTCCCCAAATGTGTAAAGAACAGGAAGGCCCTCACACTGTTGATGCTCCACGCGCTTTATCGACAACGTTTCAATCCGACACAGCCCAGTCACAAAGTTTTTAAGGACGTGCGTATGACCACACAACCTTTCTAACAAATAAAAATAAACGTTCCCAAAATTCCCAGGTTTTATCGAGAAACCCCAGTTGGAAGGTTCCCAGAATCATGGATGGCGTAAAGCAGGAAATCCGGAATCCTTCTATCAATAGTTCTGGAAAAACCTATGGGTTTTTGGGGGGAAGTTACCAGAACTTTGCAACCCTACTCTGACTAAAAGCACTACTGTGCTATAATATTTTATCTTTAAGTCTATCTATGCTCTAATTCTACACAAGCACGTGAACTGACTTTTTAGACGTGTCCAGAATTATAAAACCACTTATTACTACTGCAGTCAGATTAGCTCAACATAACAAAACTGTTGACTGACTTAAGGTTTAGAGATGTATCTACTACATTCTATTCTGATTCTAGAACCAAATCTATTCGGTTCTAGAACCAATTCTATTCGGTTCTAGAACCAATTCTATTCGGTTCTAGAACCAATTCTATTCGGTTCTAGAACCAATTCTATTCGGTTCTATTTGTGTTTCAATTTGTGCTCCCTTGTTTCTGGATATTGGCGTTTATGGAGAAAATAGTTTCCAGTAAAAAAAGTCAAGTCACGCTCCTCCACAACTATTATTTAAAAAGTCAAGTCACTCTCCTCCACAACTATTATTTAAAAAGTCAAGTCACTCTCCTCCACAACTATTTTTTAAAAAGTCAAGTCACTCTCCTCCACAACTATTTGAAAAAGTAAAGTCACTCTCCTCCACAACTATTATTTAAAAAGTCAAGTCACTCTCCTCCACAACTATTATTTAAAAAGTCAAGTCACTCTCCTCCACAACTATTATTTAAAGAGTCAAGTCACTCTCCTCCACAACTATTATTTAAAAAGTCAAGTCACTCTCCTCCACAACTATTTGAAAAAGTAAAGTCACTCTCCTCCACAACTATTATTTAAAAAGTCAAGTCACTCTCCTCCACAACTATTATTTAAAAAGTCAAGTCACTCTCCTCCACAACTATTATTTAAAGAGTCAAGTCACTCTCCTCCACAACTATTATTTAAAAAGTCAAGTCACTCCTCCACAACTATTATTTAAAAAGTCAAGTCACTCCTCCACAACTATTATTTAAAAAGTCAAGTCACTCTCCTCCACAACTATTATTTAAAAAGTCAAGTCACTCTCCTCCACAACTATTATTTAAAAAGTAAAGTCACTCTCCTCCACATCTATTATTTAAAAAGTCAAGTCACTCTCCTCCACAACTATTATTTAAAGAGTCAAGTCACTCTCCTCCACAACTATTATTTAAAGAGTCAAGTCACTCTCCTCCACAACTATTATTTAAAGAGTCAAGTCACTCTCCTCCACAACTATTATTTAAAAAGTCAAGTCACTCCTCCACAACTATTATTTAAAAAGTCAAGTCACTCCTCCACAACTATTATTTAAAAAGTCAAGTCACTCCTCCACAACTATTATTTAAAAAGTCAAGTCACTCTCCTCCACAACTATTTTTTAAAAAGTCAAGTCACTCTCCTCCACAACTATTATTTAAAAAGTCAAGTCACTCTCCTCCACAACTATTATTTAAAAAGTCAAGTCACTCTCCTCCACATCTATTATTTAAAAAGTCAAGTCACTCTCCTCCACAACTATTTTAAAAAGTCAAGTCACTCTCCTCCACAACTATTATTTAAAAAGTCAAGTCACTCTCCTCCACAACTATTATTTAAAAAGTCAAGTCACTCTCCTCCACATCTATTATTTAAAAAGTCAAGTCACTCTCCTCCACAACTATTTTAAAAAGTCAAGTCACTCTCCTCCACAACTATTATTTAAAAAGTCAAGTCACTCTCCTCCACAACTATTATTTAAAAAGTCAAGTCACTCTCCTCCACAACTATTATTTAAAAAGTCAAGTCACTCCTCCACAACTATTATTTAAAAAGTCAAGTCACTCTCCTCCACAACTATTATTTAAAAAGTCAAGTCACTCTCCTCCGCAACTATTATTTAAAAAGTCAAGTCACGCTCCTCCACAGCTATTATTTAAAAAGTTGTGTTGTCGTCTGCTGACACCCAGAGTTCCAAACTCATTCTTATTTATTGAATACATTTTTTTTCTTTATACTCTTATTAATATGTAAAAAAAATATGATAATGGCATTTCCACCTAGTTGGTGAAGGAAGACCTTTCTATCAGTCTACTTGGCAGGGCTTTGTAATGTGTTATTGTCCAGAAATACATTGTTCTGGTTAATTAACAACGGAGAAATGCTTTGGAGGACTAAAATAGGTTTAGAAAGCAACTTGCTAGAAAAGCAACTTGCTAGACATGTATTACCATCTTCTAACAAAACAAAACTGAAAAAAGTGTTATCTTAATTTGTTTTAACCTTTTTAAAAAAGGGGGCATTTGCATAAAATGAAGTTTCCTAAAGGAAAATGTGTTTTAGTTTGCGGCCAAACAAACCACCAGAGACGACAGCAGCGTTCCAAATGGCACCCTATTCCCTATAGTGTACTACTATAGACCAGAGCCCTATTCCTTATAGTGCACTACTTTAGACCAGAGCCCTATTCCCTATATAGTGCACTACTTTAGACCAGAGCCCTATTCCTTATAGTGCACTACTTTAGACCAGAGCCCTATTCCCTATATAGTGCACTACTTTAGACCAGAGCCCTATTCCCTATATAGTGCACTACTTTAGACCAGAGCCCTATTCCCTATATAGTGCACTACTTTAGACCAGAGCCCTATTCCCTATATAGTGCACTACTTTAGACCAGAGCCCTATTCCCTATATAGTGCACTACTTTAGACCAGAGCCTTATTCCCTATATAGTGCACTACTTTAGACCAGAGCCCTATTCCCTATAGTGCACTACTTTAGACCAGAGCCCTATTCCCTATAGTGCACTACTTTAGACCAGAACCCTATTCCCAATAGTGTACTACTTTAGACCAGAGCCCTATTCCCTATAGTGTACTACTTTAGACCAGAACCCTATTCCCTATAGTGTACTACTTGTATTTTTATTAAATTTAACCTTTATTTAACTAGGTAAGTAAATTAAGAACAAATTCTTATTTACAATGACGGCCAAAACCGGACAACGCTGAGCCAATTGTGTGCCGCCCTTTGGGACTCCCAATCGCGGCCGGTTGTGATACAGCCTGGAATCAAACCAGGGTCTGTAGTGACACCTCTAGCTACACCTCTAGCTACTTTTGACCAGAGCCCAATGGTCCCTGGTCAAAAGTAGTGCACTATATAGGGAATAGGGTGCCATTTTGAACAAAGATAATGGAATATACTAATCAAAATGTTACAAAAGATGAAAAGGAAAATCCACACGAGTCAATAAAGGGAGGAGAAGAAGAAGTGGGAATTCTTCCTCTGTGGTTGATGTTATCAGTGTTTCCATAGATCTGAGAAATTACTTGTAGAAGAAAAATATATATATATATTACCCGAGAGTATCTTTTTCCTTTTGTTGTTGTTGCATGGATGGATATTTTTTTAAGAATTATAATATGACATCTTTATGACAACTTTGAATGTGAGCTATAAAACATTTATTTAAGAAAGAAATGTTTCTGTGTCTGTTTTTTTTTCGTCTCTTATTTTGTATTTCATTCTTACTGTCTAAAAACAACTGCAACATATTTCAACTGCTAGAGTCTTCTTCGTGCTGCTAGAGTCTTCTTCGTGCTGCTAGAGTCTTCTTCGTGCTGCTAGAGTCTTCTTCGTGCTGCTAGAGTCTTCTTCGGGCTGCTAGAGTCTTCTTCGGGCTGCTAGAGTCTTCTTCGGGCTGCTAGAGTCTTCTTCGGGCTGCTAGAGTCTTCTTCAGGCTGCTAGAGGCTTTACTTCCTGACTGATGTCTTGAGATGTTGCTTCAATATATCCACAAAATTGTCCATCCTCATGATGCCATCTATTTTGTGAAGTGCACCAGTCCCTCAAAGCACTCCCACAACATGATGCTGCCACCCCAGTGCTTCACGGTTGGGATGATGTTCTTCGGCTTGCAATCCTCCTCCTTTTTCCTCCAAACATAACGATGGTCATTATGGCCAAACAGTTCTATTTTTGTTTCATATGACCAGAGGACATTTCTCCAAAAAGTACCATCTTTGTCCCCATGTGCAGTTGCAAACCGTAGTCTGGCTTTTTTGTGGCAGTTTTAGAGCAGTGGCTTCTTCCTTGCTGAGCAGCCTTTCAGGTTAGGTCGATATATGACTCGTTTTACTGTGGATATAGATACTTTTTTTTACCTGTTTCCTCCAGCATCTTCACAAGGTCCTTTGCTGTTGTTCTGGGATTGATTTGCACTTTTCGCACCAAAGTACATTCATCTCTAGGAGACAGAACGCGTCTCCTTCCTGAGCGGTATGACGGCTGCGTGGTCCCATGGTGTTTATACTTGCTTACTATTATTTGTATAGATGAACATGGTACCTTCAGCCATTTGGAAATTGCTCCCAATGATGAACCAGACTGGTGGAGGTCTGCAGTTTTTTTGTCTGAGGTCTTGGCTGATTTCTTTTGATTTTCCCATGATGTCAAGCAAAGAGGCACTGAGTTTGAAGGTAGGCCTTGAAATACATCCACAGGTACACCTGCAATTGACTCAAATGATGTCAGTTAGCCTATCAGAAGCTTCTCAAGCCATGACATAATTTTCTGGAATTTTCCAAGCTGTTTAAAGGCATAGTCAACTTAGTGAATGTAAACTTCTGACCCACTGGAATTGTGATACAGTGAATTATAAGTTAAATAATCTGTAAACAATTGTTGGGAAAATGACTTGCATCATGCACAAAGTAGATGTCCAAACCTATAGTTTGTTAACAAGAAATGTGTGGAGTGGTTGAAAAACTAGTTTTAATGACTCCGAGTTAAGTGTATGTAAACTTCCGACCCTGTATATCATATTAAATATGCCACAGGCTAATCTGATCCTTCTAGAAGTATCCTGATTAAGCAATAATGCATGAGGCCATTCATGAAATGTCATTCTTTCACCAAAACATATAGTCTAGTAGGTATTAGGAAAGGTAGAGTCAGTCAGAGTGACCAGGCGGGGTTTTGTTTTCATTTCTTCTCGATAGAGCAGAAGAAGAAAGGCATTATCAGGATCTGAAACGGAGAACTTTGATAAAAGCAAAGCACCAATAAAAGGTGTTATATCTGGAGTTGTTGGACATTGTGACCATGTGACCAAGCAGATTCCAGTAGTGGTTGGAGTAAGCACCAATAAAAGGTGTTATATCTGGAGTCTTGTTGGACATTGTGACCATGTGACCAAGCAGATTCCAGTAGTGGTTGGAGTAAGCACCAATAAAAGGTGTTATATCTGGAGTCTTGTTGGACATTGTGACTGGGTGACCAAGCAGATTCCAGTAGTGGTTGGAGCACCAATAAAAACCTTGTCAGCTCGTGGTTTCTGATCCACCTTTCAGTTACTGGCCCAACTCTCTACCCACGTTTACCCATTATTCTTCAAGCTCTTATAAATTGGTTGTTGATCATTGCTAGACAACCTTATTCAGGTCTTGCCGTTCATTTTCAAGTAGATTTATGTCAAAACTAACTCGGCCACTCAGAAACATTCACTGTCTTCTTGATAAGCAACTCCAGTGTAGATTTGGCCTTGTGTTTTAGGTTACTGTCCTTTTAGGTTACTGTCTTGTGTTTTAGGTTACTGTCCTGTTGAAAGGTGAATTCATCTCCCAGTGTCTGGTGGAAAGCAGACTAAACCAGGTTTAATCTCCCAGTGTCTGGTGGAAAGCAGACTGAACCAGGTTTTATCTCCCAGTGTCTGGTGGAAAGCAGACTGAACCAGGTTTTATCTCCCAGTGCCTGGTGGAAAGCAGACTGAACCAGGTTTTATCTCCCAGTGTCTGGTGGAAAGCAGACCGAACCAGGTTTTATCTCCCAGTGTCTGGTGGAAAGCAGACTGAACCAGGTTTCATCTCCCAGTGTCTGGTGGAAAGCAGACTGAACCAGGTTTTTATCTCCCAGTGCCTGGTGGAAAGCAGACTGAACCAGGTTTTATCTCCCAGTGCCTGGTGGAAAGCAGACTGAACCAGGTTTTATCTCCCAGTGTCTGGTGGAAAGCAGACCGAACCAGGTTTTATCTCCCAGTGTCTGGTGGAAAGCAGACCGAACCAGGTTTTATCTCCCAGTGTCTGGTGGAAAGCAGACTGAACCAGGTTTCATCTCCCAGTGTCTGGTGGAAAGCAGACTGAACCAGGTTTTTATCTCCCAGTGCCTGGTGGAAAGCAGACTGAACCAGGTTTTATCTCCCAGTGCCTGGTGGAAAGCAGACTGAACCAGGTTTTATCTCCCAGTGTCTGGTGGAAAGCAGACTGAACCAGGTTTTATCTCCCAGTGTCTGGTGGAAAGCAGACTGAACCAGGTTTTATATCCCAGTGCCTGGTGGAAAGCAGACTGAACCAGGTTTTATCTCCCAGTGTCTGGTGGAAAGCAGACTGAACCAGGTTTTATCTCCCAGTGCCTGGTGGAAAGCAGACTGAACCAGGTTTTATCTCCCAGTGTCTGGTGGAAAGCAGACTGAACCAGGTTTTATCTCCCAGTGTCTGGTGGAAAGCAGACTGAACCAGGTTTTATCTCCCAGTGTCTGGTGGAAAGCAGACTGAACCAGGTTTTATCTCCCAGTGCCTGGTGGAAAGCAGACTGAACCAGGTTTTATCTCCCAGTGTCTGGTGGAAAGCAGACTGAACCAGGTTTTATCTCCCAGTGCCTGGTGGAAAGCAGACTGAACCAGGTTTTATCTCCCTGTGTCTGGTGGAAAGCAGACTGAACCAGGTTTTATCTCCCAGTGTCTGGTGGAAAGCAGACTGAACCAGGTTTCCCTCCAGGATTTTGCCTGTGCTTAGCTCCATTCCGTTAATTTTTTATCCGGAAAACCTCAAACACAATTTTTAGAACGATATTACAGTATTTCAGTTTGTAATTTGGGAATGTTTTTGTTTGTTGCTGCTCTAAATTACTATGAGTCATAATAGCCATAAAACGTAGCGGTCAAATCGTTTTTTCCACAATAGATGTTATAGTGGATTTAGAAACACGGCAAAAGGAGGGCTGTACCATGGTGTGAGGTTTTGATAACCGTGTAAATCTCTCTCGGACAAGGTGACTATTAAAGGGGCCGCCGCCACAAATATTAATGTTTTTTAAATAAAGAAATGCTTATGTGGCTGTCATACAAAACTACAAATGCTTCGTCACCATGACGATCTGGACGAGAATCTGCTGAATCGAGGCAAACGTTCGGGGAAAAAAAATAATCCAGAGATTTTTTTATCTAATTTTATTAGTAATAAATTAATTGGCTAAATTTGTTAAATGTACCTTTCTGTGAACTGTCTTACATGCATTTACACAATACACTCTTATCTAGCTAACTAGCTAATGGTTAGCTACAGTAGCTTGTTAGCAACATTAGCTAGCCTGGCTAAATGGCTACATCAGCCATATCAACTCAGCTAATAAAGAAACGTCCTCTCACTGTCAAATGTTTATTTTCAACAAACTTAACATGTGTAAATATTTTATGAACATAAGATAAAACAACTGAGACATAAACTGAACAAGTTCCACAGACATGAACAAGTTCCACAGACATTCCACAGAAATTTAATAATTTTTCCCTGAACAAAGGGGGGGGGGGGTCAAAATCAAAAGTAACAGTCAGTATCTGGTGTATCCACTAGGCATTAAGTACTGGAGTGCATCTCCTCGTCGTGGACTGCACCAGATTTGCCAGTTCTGGCTGTGAGATGTTACTCCACTCTTCCACCAAGGCACCTGCAAGTTCCTGGACATTTCTGGGGGGAATGGCCCTAGCCCTCACCCTCCGATCCAACAGGTCCCAGACGTGCTCAATGGGATTGAGGTCCGGGCTCTTCGGTGGCCATGGCAGAACACTGACATTCCTGTCCTGCAGGAAATCCCGTACAGAACGAGCAGTATGGCTGGTGGCATTGTCATGCTTTAGGGTCATGTCAGGATGAGCCTGCAGGAAGGGTACCACATGAGGGAGGAGGATGTCTTCCCTATAACGCACAGCGTTGAGATTGCCTGCAATGACAACAAGCTCAGTCTGATGATGCTGTAAAACACCGCCCCAGACCATGACGGACCCTCCACCTCCAAATTGATCCCGCTCTAGAGTACAGGCCTCAGTGTAAAGCTCATTCCTTCAACGATAAACGCGAATCCGACCATCACCTCTGGTGAGACAAAACTCTCTTCTCTGTATACATCAATGAGGTCGCTCTTGCTGCTGGTGAGTCTCTGATCCACCTCTACGCAGACGACACCATTCTGTATACTTCCGGCCCTTCTTTGGACACTGTGTTAACAACCCTCCAGGCAAGCTTCAATGCCATACAACTCTCCTTCCGTGGCCTCCAATTGCTCTTAAATACAAGTAAAACTAAATGCATGCTCTTCAACCGATCGCTACCTGCACCTACCCGCCTGTCCAACATCACTACTCTGGACGGCTCTGACTTAGAATACGTGGACAACTACAAATACTTAGGTGTCTGGTTAGACTGTAAACTCTCCTTCCAGACCCATATCAAACATCTCCAATCCAAAGTTAAATCTAGAATTGGCTTCCTATTTCGCAACAAAGCATCCTTCACTCATGCTGCCAAACATACCCTTGTAAAACTGACCATCCTACCAATCCTCGACTTTGGCGATGTCATTTACAAAATAGCCTCCAATACCCTACTCAACAAATTGGATGCAGTCTATCACAGTGCAATCCGTTTTGTCACCAAAGCCCCATATACTACCCACCATTGCGACCTGTACGCTCTCGTTGGCTGGCCCTCGCTTCATACTCGTCGCCAAACCCACTGGCTCCATGTCATCTACAAGACCCTGCTAGGTAAAGTCCCCCCTTATCTCAGCTCGCTGGTCACCATAGCATCTCCCACCTGTAGCACACGCTCCAGCAGGTATATCTCTCTAGTCACCCCCAAAACCAATTCTTTCTTTGGCCGCCTCTCTTTCCAGTTCTCTGCTGCCAATGACTGGAACGAGCTACAAAAATCTCTGAAACTGGAAACACTTATCTCCCTCACTAGCTTTAAGCACCAACTGTCAGAGCAGCTCACAGATTACTGCACCTGTACATAGCCCACCTATAATTTAGCCCAAACAACTACCTCTTTCCCAACTGTATTTAATTAATTTATTTATTTTGCTCCTTTGCACCCCATTATTTTTATTTCTACTTTGCACATTTTTCCATTGCAAAACTACCATTCCAGTGTTTTACTTGCTATATTGTATTTACCTTGCCACCATGGCCTTTTTTGCCTTTACCTCCCTTCTCACCTCATTTGCTCACATTGTATATAGACTTGTTTATACTGTATTATTGACTGTATGTTTGTTTTACTCCATGTGTAACTCTGTGTCGTTGTATCTGTCGAACTGCTTTGCTTTATCTTGGCCAGGTCGCAATTGTAAATGAGAACTTGTTCTCAACTTGCCTACCTGGTTAAATAAAGGTAAAATAAAAAATAAATAAATAAAAAACCGTGACTCGTCAGTGAAGAGCACTTTTTGCCAGTCCTGTCTCTGGTCCAGCAACGGTGGGTTTGTGCCAATAGGCGACGTTGTTGTCGGTGATGTCTGGTGAGGACCTGCATTATAACAGGTCTACAAGCCCCTCAGTTCAGCCTATTCAGGACAGTCTGAGTACTGATGGAAGGATTGTGCGTTCCTGGTGTAACTCGGGCAGTTGTTGTTGCCATCCTGTACCTGTCCCGTAGGTGTGATGTTTGGATGTACCGATCCTGTGCAGGTGTTACACGGGGTCTGCCAAATTGCAAACGTTATTTGCACCTTGTCTATACCAGAACCAATGGGGGTACCTGAGTCTCATCACCTCTCAACTAGGGGTGGTATTTCCTCCATATTGCTGTGCTCTGGTTGGCTTGGTGGTATTTCCTCCATATTGCTGTGCTCTGGTTGGCTTGGTGGTATTTCCTCCATATTGCTGTGCTCTGGTTGGCTTGGTGGTATTTCCTCCATATTGCTGTGCTCTGGTTGGCTTGGTGGTATTTCCTCTATATTGCTGTGCTCTGGTTGGCTTGGTGGTATTTCCTCCATATTGCTGTGCTCTGGTTGGCTTGGTGGTATTTCCTCTATATTGCTGTCCTCTGGTTGGCTTGGTGGTATTTCCTCCATATTGCTGTGCTCTGGTTGGCTTGGTGGTATTTCCTCTATATTGCTGTGCTCTGGTTGGCTTGGTGGTATTTCCTCCATATTGCTGTCCTCTGGTTGGCTTGGTGGTATTTCCTCTATATTGCTGTGCTCTGGTTGGCTTGGTGGTATTTCCTCCATATTGCTGTCCTCTGGTTGGCTTGGTGGTATTTCCTCCATATTGCTGTGCTCTGGTTGGCTTGGTGGTATTTCCTCCATATTGCTGTGCTCTGGTTGGCTTGGTGGTATTTCCTCCATATTACTGTGCTCTGGTTGGCTTGGTGGTATTTCCTCTATATTGCTGTGATCTGGTTGGCTTGGTGGTATTTCCTCCATATTGCTGTGCTCTGGTTGGCTTGGTGGTATTTCCTCCATATTGCTGTGCTCTGGTTGGCTTGGTGGTATTTCCTCCATATTGCTGTGCTCTGGTTGGCTTGGTGGTATTTCCTCCATATTGCTGACACCTTATCCTTCCTTTCAGATCTACACGAGTGTGGAAGGATTAGAGGCTAGGGGTTGTTTCTGAATATGCACTAGTAGACGTTGGGTGAAGGTTTCAGGCCCGTACACACTGTAACCACACATTTACACGTACGTCCCACAAGAGGGCGCCTCAGGACCAGCAGGACAACAGGACTTCACATGCAGTAGGAATCCAGAGCATCAGCTTTGCCTTTTAGATCAAAATGAATACGATTCTATGGACAGGACCTGATCTTAGATCAGGTTTATGAATACATGCCCTGTTTTAAGCTAATTTTATATGAACAGGACCTGATCCTAGATCACGTTTATGAAAACATGCCCTGTTTTAACCTGATTTTATATGGACAGGACCTGATCCTAGATCAGGTTTATGAAAACATGCCCTGTTTTAACCTGATTTTATATGGACAGGACCTGATCCTAGATCAGGTTTATGAAAACATGCCCTGTTCTAACCTGTCATTGCTCAATTCGTCGGGGCATTGGACTCTACAAGGTGTCGAAAGCGTTCCACAGGGATGCTGGCCCATGGCGACTCCAATGCTTCCCACAGTTGTGTCCAGTTGGCTGGATGGTGGACCACCCTTCTTGAAACACACGGGAAACTGTTGAGTGTGAGAAATCCAGCAGCATTGCAATTCTTGACCCAAACCGGTGTGCCTGGCACCTACTACCATATCCCGTTCAAAGGCTCTTAAATATTTTGTCTTGCCTATTCACCCTCTGAATGGCACACATACACAATCCATGTCTAAATTGTCTCAAGGCTTTTAAATCCTTATTTAACCCCGTCTCCTCCCCTTCATCTACACTGATTGAAGTGGATTTAACAGGTAACATCAATAAGGGATCATAGGTTTCACCTGGATTCACCTGGTCAGTCTCTGTCATGGAAAGAGCAGGTGTTCCTAATGTTTTGTCTACACTATACATACAGCATGTGAGCCAGGTCTGATTGATCTATAACTGAATATCTAGCCAAATAAAACTGAAAATATTATATATGTCTGTGTGTCATCCCTGATAGCGCTTTCTGTCCCTCACTGTTCTTGAAATCATTTAGAAAATATTTCCCGTAATGTCCAGTATGTGACCCCTGGTCGGGGAGTAACGGGACCCCCTGGTCGGGGAGTAACGGGACCCCCTGGTCGGGGAGTAACGGGACCCCCAGGTCGGGGAGTAACGGGACCCCCTGGTCGGGGAGTAACGGGACCCCCTGGTCGGGGAGTAACGGGACCCCCAGGTCGTGGAGTAACGGGACCCCCTGGTCGGGGAGTAACGGGACCCCCAGGTCGGGGAGTAACGGGACCCCCAGGTCGGGGAGTAACGGGACCCCCAGGTCGGGGGGTAATGGGACCCCCTGGTCGGGAGGTAACGGGACCCCCAGGTCGGGAGGTAACGGGACCCCCTGGTCGGGGAGTAACGGGACCCCCAGGTCGGGGAGTAACGGGACCCCCAGGTCGGGGAGTAACGGGACCCCCTGGTCGGGGAGTAACTGGTCGGGGAGTAACGGGACCCCCAGGTCGGGGAGTAACGGGACCCCCAGGTCGGGGAGTAACGGGACCCCCTGGTCGGGAAGTAACGGGACCCCCTGGTCGGGGAGTAACCAGGTCGGGGAGTAACCAGGTCGGGGAGTAACCAGGTCGGGGAGTAACCGGACCCCCCGGTCGGGGAGTAAATATTACTCCCAACATCAAGCCAAATCATCAAATGCACCTCATCTCAAACACTTTAAATAAATTCTATCAATATATGTATTGAATGTATTTCCCATATCTACAGTATGTGACCCAGGTGTGTTTGTGTCTTCTCTCCCAGGTGTGTGTGTGTCTTCTCTCTCAGGTGTGTGTGTGTCTTCTCTCTCAGGTGTGTGTATGTCTTCTCTCTCAGGTGTGTGTGTGTCTTCTCTCCCAGGTGTGTGTATGTCTTCTCTCTCAGGTGTGTGTATGTCTTCTTTCTCAGGTGTGTGTGTGTCTTCTCTCTCAGGTGTGTGTGTGTCTTCTCTCTCAGGTGTGTGTATGTCTTCTCTCTCTGGTGCGTATGGAGAATGTGACGGTCCTGGGGAGGATGTTATCGTGAACGATGAGCTCTACCTCAACGGTGCCAACGTGCTTCTCCACAAGTCAATCACCGACTATGTCTGAACCATCATCATGTAGTTCTACATGTCACCTGTTAAATCCACTTCAATCAGTGTAGATGAAGAGCAGACGGGTTAAAGGAGGATTTTCAAGCCTTGAGGCAATTTGCCTTGTAGTTTTTACTGTTTTTAAACGTTTCTGGTGTCTTTATTGTCTGCTTCCCAAATGGCACCCTATTCCCTATGCAGTGCACTACTGTTGGGCCCTGGTCAAAAGTAGTGTACTATATAGGGAATATGGTGCTGTTTAGGATGCGATCTTTATGCTCTGATGCCAACCTCTTGTTCTGTTGCCAGTGTCTTTTCTCTATTGATTCGGACCATCATTGGTCAAAACAATAGATGACTGTTTAGATCGGATGGGTTCTGTTGAAGACTGTTTAGATCGGATGGGTTCTGTTGAGCTGGTGTTTTAGTCCAACACTGTCTGAAACTTCACTTGCCAGCCATTCTCATTTCCTGATCCAAAAAGGATACATCTTTTAAAAAGTCCTTTCTCAATTTCCTCTCATCCTGTCTGACATTTTTTGAGAAAAAGCTGAGCAGAAGATGTGAGAGCTAAATCAAAGGCAAATGTCATTTGAGATTCATCCCGTCTCCTCAACATCTTTTCAGAAGCCAATATTGTTATGTTTGTCTCTTTATAGATGTACCACCACCCCCAGGAGAACTAGAGTTCTGTAAGATTGAGGGGTTAGCACAGGTTGAGATGGTAAACTTAAGGTGAGGGATTTTTTGTGAAGAGTTCAATGTACAGTATCCCATGTATAACTGGACATTGACGCAATCGCCATGGCGCCAAAGCAAAGCAGTGGACCTTTCAATCAATTACCGTATTGATGATACCGCTGACGTGTCCATGTCCAATCGAAGTGAACACTTTATGGTTCAATTTTGGTTTAGGTTTTCTATACAATGCAACTTTTTCATGACTTTGTTGTGATATGATCTATATCAATAATATCAATATTGGTCTCAAAAGTGTCGCTCAAACATTTTAAATCATTAAAAAAATCTGCCGTGCCTTCTTTGAGGCCGTGTCTTATCCCTGGAAAGTTCTCTGGATGAATGGGTCATCCTGTACGACAATATACTTGTGGTAGAACAATTGTATGGCTTTTTATGCAACGTGGGGCTCAGTCACAGATGTTTTGAAAAACACAACGTTGGAATGAGGTTATAATAATGTATCATTATGATAGTTTGTGTGCATGACTGTCTCGATCGGGTAACCTGTAATTTAACTTCAGTGTGTGTGTGTGTGTGTGTGTGCGTGCTGGTGTGGCCCAATAATCTAAACTGCTGAGCATTGGTTTGGGTCTGTACTCCTGTTCACTCACTTCCATAAAAAGGCAAAATAAAGCTGGAAACATCTCCCTAACAGCAAGAGATCACAACTATTAAGGTGTCCCAATTAAGCACCCTAGTCTCTACGTTAGGAGCCAATGGGCTGGTCAAAGTAGTGCACTGTGTAGGGGAGGGGAGGGGAGGGGGAGGGGGGGCAGGGTGCCTCTTGGGATGGGTACTATGTGACTAGTGCATTCCTGGGGCCTGATATTGTATCCTCACTCACCAGTGAGGTCATGTCTCTATCTGTTCCAGACAATGGGTGTTCCCAATTTGTAGGAAAGAGAGAGGGGGGGGAAAAAAAGAGGGAAAAAAAGTGGGAGGAGGAGGGGAAAATACCACTGGAATTCTATTGGTTGTGGGGTGTTTTACTTTGCTGTGATTGGGTTGGCACCAGTGTTCCAGGGAATCCCAGTGGCCAGTCATTTAAGCCTTCTTTGTGAGACTCGTGTGCAGCAGAAAACCATAGTGGTGCAGTGGAGTTCATCACAGTTCTCTGAAGAGAGCAGAGCTATCCAACACACCTTCAGATAGGCTCCGTTTCTCTTTGGACCTGTATCTCAGCCCTACAACTTGAGGACTATGGATTTGACCTCTGGAGTAGAGAAGGTGAGTGAAACACACTTGTAAATGTTTTCATCATCAACGACAACAAAAAAACAAAAAAAAAAGTGTTTCAAAAAATTATGATAATTGTAGCAGCAACCACAAAATCTATGCATAATCTTCCATATTTCCTGTCGTGTTTTCCACTGCTGTTCTGTACTAGTCTGTTTTTGTGTGGAACGGTGGGGATAGGGTTTCTCATAGGAATGCAACACTTTATATTCTGTCCAGTAATCCTCCAAAACACTTTTTTTATTTATATATATATATATAAACATCAGTCGATCTCCCTGCATTCGAGAAATCATTTAGACCCCTTCACCACATGTTGTTACGTTACAGCCTTATATTTCTGTCCCCCTCATCAGTCTACACACACTACCCCCCCCATAATGACAAAGCGAAAACACAGAAATACCTTTATTTTTTATTTTTATTCAGACCCTTTGCTATGAGACTTGAAATTGAGATCAGGTGCATCCTGTTGCCATTGATCATCCTTGAGATGTTTCTACAACTTGATTGGATGAGATGTTTCTACAACTTGATTGGATGAGATTAGTCAGGATGGAGGGAAAGATGAACGGAGAAAAGTAAAGAGATCCTTGATGAAAACCTGCTCCAGAGCACTCAGGACCTCAGACTGGGGTGAAGGTTCACCTTCCAACAGGACAACGACCCTAAGCACACAGCCAAGACAACGCAGGAGTGTCTTCAATACAAGTCTCTGAATGTCCAGCCAGAGCCCGGAGTTGAACCCGATCTAACATCTCTGGAGAGACCTGAAAATAGCTGTGCAACAACGCTCCCCATCCAACCTGACAGAGCTTGAGAGGACCTGCAGAGAAGAATGGCAGACACTCCCGAAATACAGGTGTGCCAAGCCTGTAGCGTCATACCCAAGAAGACTTGAGACTGTAATCGCTGCCAAAGTAGTGAGTAAAGGGTCTGAATACTGATAATTCCGTTATTTTATTAATTTGCAAAACTGTATGAACTTGTTTTTTTCTTTCTGTAATTACAGGATGCTGTGTGTAGATTGATGAGGGGGTGGAGAGAAACAATTTAATCCACTTTTAGAATAAATAATAATAATAATAACAAATTGTGTAAGTCATGGGGGTCTGAGTACTTTCCGTGCATTTTGTTTTGACCAGACCTCTCTGGGTCATTTCAGACACAGCTTATGTTTAATGGATAAAAGAAAGCGTGCTACTTTTTGACTGGCCACGGTTATGCATGTGTTGAACGGTGACATCTTATTGGAACAGCGGGAATGGACACATGAGTACTGCACACACGGTTACATATGCACTATATACACACGGCTTTATTACTGTAGATATGTGGTAGTGGTGGAGTAAAAGGCCTGAGGTCACACCGTATGTTGTGAAATCTGTGAATGTATTGTAATGTTTTTAAAATGGTATAAACTGCCTTAATTTTGCTGGACCCAAAGGAAGAGCAATGGGGATCTCATAATAAATACACATTGAAAGCAGTGTCCTCTAACAAAGACTTTCCACTGGCTGCGGTGTTGAAAGGTCTGTCCTCTAACATTCACCTGTCTATGTTGAGCTGATTTAGACCGTTGGAAATACCAAAACTAAGCCACGACCTTTCTAAAATCATCTCTGAAATAGCTTGACCGTCTCTCTCTCTCTCTCTCTCTTAAGCTTACTTGACCATCCCTATGGATTTATCCTGAATTCACACATTGTTGTGCTTCAGATGATACCATTAACAAAATACCTCTCCCTCCCTGTGGGAGGTGCCCTACTATTGACTAGAGCCCTATGGGTCCTGGGTAAAGAAGTGTGCTAGATAGGGAATAGGGTGTCTTTTTGGGATGGCGTCTAGTCTGTCTCTGTCACAGCTATTCCTCCTGTCACACTAGACTAAGACGGAACACATCATTTCAACAGGACAGGCCCGTTAAAATACTTATCCACATTTCAACAACAACCCCAACCGTGTTCTTGTACTCCCACAATGTTGTTAAATTGACGAGTGACACATTTGAACAAACTCTGGAAACGGTCCTAAACCCCACGCTGAACTCCTCGACTCCACAATAGGGAAGGAACGGTTCATGAAAGACCCTCAGTGTTTCAGAAACGAAGTATTCCACAGTCCAATCAATAAACTGAGTTTTTGATGAAACAGGAAGCTAGAATAAATACAATGTTACTACAAAAGAACAGTGTGGTATTTTATTCATCTACAATCGTCTCTCTATAGTTGATTGGATGTGTCAGCGTGTGCTTATTGGACACTAGAGAGGCCCTTGAGCTGACCCACTTCAGTTTAGATGTGGCCTCCTCCATCCAAGTCTTTCCTATGAGTTATTAGGCCCTTCAGTTCTCCCCCCCCCCCCCCCCCCCCCCCCGGCTCTGGCTGAGTTCCTAACTTCATACTTAACGTGTTTAGAATGACAGCGCTGTTACAACATTACAGCCCTGGTCCTTTACAACGAAACATAGATCCTCCACACTTCCTTTTGCTTTGCTCTCTCTTCCCGTCCGACTAAAGCAACATTGGTTTTAAGGCAGCACACCATTTTTCTTATTTTCACACCCTAATGTGGTTGCAATGAATGTCTATTTACTTTTCATAGCAACACTATTTACGGAGAAATATGTAGCCAACATCTCATTATTTTACGCAGAAATATGTAGCTAGCATATCTCACTATTTATGGACAAATATGTAGCTAGCATGTCTCACTATTTAGGCAGCAAAATGTTACTAGCATATCTCACTCGTTATTTATTTATACTCCAAGCATAAAGACTGACTGGGTTATTGTGGCTCTATAAATCACACTTTTTTTTTCTGGTTTGAGAGAACCTGCAGTGTGTGTGTGTGTGTGTGTGTGTGAGATCGTCTAAGTTGTGTGTGCGCCACCTCCTGAACAACATTGTCTTTCAGGCCGTTGTTTACTTTGGCGGTCTCATTAGTGCATAACAGACTCCGAAGTGGCTGCCTGCGTTGACACCTATTTACCCTGACCGACGGCCATCAGAGCTGTGGATTATAAAAGGGATTTGATACCATGGTTGCCCTCCTAGTTTGTTTTGTTGCTCTCCTCTCTCTAATGCTGTCTGCTTAACCTTTTCAACAGACACCTTTCAGAACAGAAGGACTGCTTGGGGTTGGCACCCCTATGATCTCTGGCCAAAAGTAGTGCCCTATATAGGGATTAGGGTGCCAGTCCTGGTCTAAAGTAGTGAACTATATAGGGAATAGGGTGCCAGCCCTGGTCTAATGTAGTGCCCTATATAGGGATTAGGGTGCCAGCCCTGGTCTAATGTAGTGCCCTATATAGGGATTAGGGTGCCATTTTGGACGGGCCCTCTGTCCTGTGTGTCCTTCGAGTCCCCTGTCTCTGTCGTGTCTCTTCTCTGTATTCCTGTGACGGACAGCGTGATCGATGATGGCGCTTTGTACATAAAGCAGAGCTGGCTTTGGCAGTCCACTCTGTAACATCATGGATTATAAATAGACCGGGAGGGGAGGGAGGGGTCAGGCGCACGATGCTCTACTCATTGGTGCCTCTTCAGAAAAGCGTCTCCGAGTAGGAGTGCTGATCTTGGATGAGTTTTTTTGCCTTTTAGATCTCAATGAAGGAGTCTACAGTGGCTTGTGAAAGTATTCACCGCCCCTTGGCATTTTTCCTATTTTGTTGCCTTACAACCTGGATTTTTTGGGGGGGTTTGTATCATTTGATTGTGAAACAAACTAGAAAATAAGAAGAAAAAAAACTGAACTTGAACATGCATAACTATTCACCACCCTACTTTGTAGAGACACCTTTTGCAGCAATTACAGCTGCAAGTCTCTTGGGGTATGTCTCTATAAGATTGGCACATTTAGCCACTGGGATTTTTTCCCCCATTCTTCAAAGCAAAACTGGTCCAGCTCCTTCAAGTTGGATGGGTTCCACTGGTGTACAGCAATCTTTGTCATACCACAGATTCTCAATTGGATTGAGGTCTGGGCTTTGACTAGGCCATTCCAAGACGTTTAAATGTTTTTTTGTCCTCTTTGTTGCCTCTCTGATTAATGCCCTTCTTGCCTGGTCTGTGAGTTTTGGTGGGCGGCCCTGTCTTGGCAGGTTTGTTGTGGTGCCATAGTCTTTACATTTTTAATAATGGATTTAATGGAGCTCTGTGTGATGTTCAAAGTTTCTGATATTTTTTTATAACCCAACCCTGATCTCTACTTCTCCACAACTTTGTCCCTGACCTGTTTGGAGAGCTCCTTGGTCTTCATGGTGCCGCTTGCTTAGTGGTGTTGCAAACTCTGGGGCCGTTCAGAACAGGTGTGTTTTTATATTTCTATATATTACTGAGATCATGTGACACTTAAATTGCACACAGGTGGACTTTATTTAACTAATTCTGTGACTTCTGAAGGTAATTGGTTACACCAGATCTTATTTAGGGGCTTCACAGCAAAGGGGGTGAATACATATGCACACCACTTCAGTTTTTTATTTATTTTTTTATTTTTTTATTCTCTGAAACCAGTTTTTTTTATATTTTCACTCCACCAATTTGGACTATTTGGGTATGCCAATGACATGAAATCCATTCAAATTACAGGCTGTAAGGGAAAAAAATAGGAAAAATGCCAAGGTGGGTGAATACTCTTGCAAGGCAATATGAGAAAAAAAAGTATATGAGGGGGGGGGGGGGTGATTCTAGATCAGTACGCTTTGTGAATAAGGGCCATAGTCTCTCAGAACAAGGAACCCCCCCACCCATCAGGCTTTGTCCAGCAGAGAGAGACTAAAACAACCTGGCTCAGGTCCCAAGTTAAAATAAACATCTTCAAGTCTATTCTAAGCCGTTCATTCATGAGCTTGTTGTTTAGACTGAGTTGAAGCATTTAAGGAAGAGTCGGCTTATCGTCCGACACTACAGAATTCTACTGGAGGATCACGCGTTCAGACACACGGTGTGTAAGCAATAAGGCACCTCGGGGAGTTAGCACGCTGCTGCAGGAGACACAGGACAGGGCTGCTTCATCAACGTCCCTGTACAAACTGCAGACAGATTAACACAACTTCCCGCAAACTGTTGTGTGTTCCTTTTTTTCCCTCAATGCTTTCAGGTTACTATTGGATATAATTGTGTCAACAGTCATGATTTTATTTTTTTTCAGTCTCGATGACATCATTCTAGTCGTGGTGTATCTGTAATCCGTGACATCACTCTGCTCATCCTTCTAATGTTTTAGGACTCTAAAATGGTGGCTGTAAAATATATTTTGATTTGTTTAACACTTTTATGGTTACTACATGATTCCATATGTGTTATTTCATAGTTTTGATGTCTTCACTGTTATTCTGTGTGTGTGTGTGTGTGTACGGCCCTGTGAGATCTATATGATCTGCCAATGGCATTAAACAACGCATGTGTGTCCATGTATACTGATGATTCAACCGTAAAGATGGGGAGAGGTCTGTCCGTAATAAAGAGATGCTCTGCATTCCACAAAGCAAGTTCCTGCAGTTTTATCTTGATAATTCTCAGGTCCAGTGTTGCAAGGAAAGACCTGGTGATACTGCAGCTGGCCCAGAACAGAGCGGCACGTTTTGGCTCTTCATTGTGAACAGAGGGGCTGTACATCAAGGAAATGTACAGTATTTTACAGAGCCATGAATGCATGGAACTCCCATCTTTTATATAGCTCAAATAAACATTAAACCTGGTTTAATTTTTTTTTTTTTTTTACTGATAAAGCAAAACACAACACCTCCATGTGACCTACTTGTTGTGTGTATGTTCTGACATGTAGCTGATAGATGCACACACACACACACACACACACACTACATGTTACTGTTTGTAAACGTATGTCAAGTATTTTTTTATCTGTAAAGTATGTTTTGTTGTGACCCCAGTAAGATGAGCTGTTGGCTTTCTCATTTCTGTATTTTTTTTATTTCACCTTTTTATTTAACCAGGTAAGTTAGTTGAGAACATGTTCTCATTTACAACTGTGACCTGGCCAAGATAAAGCAAAGCAGTGCGATTACACAAACGACAACAAAGTTATACATGGAGTAAACAAACCTGCGGTCAAGGCTAATGAGGATCCTAATAAATCGCGTCACACAGGGGTGTATGCTTTATGAGTTGAGGCTACGAAGCTTTTAAAGGGCCCTGAGGCTCCAGTCGGGTGTCCACTGAGTGTTTCCCTCCCTGGATTACTTGTCTAATCATTTGTCCCCCTTCTCTCTGTCTGTCTCCTCTCTCTCTCTCCCCAGATGTGGTCAGCGGCTGTAGTAGGGAAGGGTGCAACGTGTCTGTCATGTAAAGGGATCTGCTCTGGATTTCTCCCCCATTCCTGGAGGTAATTTATCCCCAACGTTAACACACACACACACACACACACACACACACACACACACACACACACACACACACACACACAAGCAGTGGTGTAAAGCAGGATGGCTTCCTAAGATTTTCTAGTTCCCTTTAGTTCTCCCCTAACGGTTCTGGAATGTTTTGCTCCATTTGCCTCGACTGCCTCGCTGCCGCCGATGGCCATAATGGAGTGTTTTTGTTTGGAGTTATATATATATATATATATATATATATATATATATATATATATATATATATATATATATATATATATATATATATATATATATATATATATATATATATATATATATATATATATATAGCGGAAGATGAATGGTCCTGAAATGTTGTCCTTTTACCAAATGGCACCCTTTTCCTAGACTACTTCTGACCAGAGCCCCCCTAAAGGGCCGGGGAGGGGGAACCACTGTTTGCCCCCCCCCCCCCCCCCCCCCCCTCCCCCGGGCAAACAGTGGTGCATTATATAGGCAACGGGGCTATTAGGCACTCAGCCACTGACTAATCAATGATATTCACACCGTTCTAAAACTGACCAGAATCCACTGCTCCCATTCAACTCTTCCTAAGACGTATTTTATCTGTTTCTTTCTTTTTTTTTTTTAACTTTGGGACTAAACTACTTTTGCTAGTTGTTCAGCTGAACCAAACAAAAATAGATTTTGTTTTATTGCTGTGGATATGGAGAGGTACTTCCTGTAGATCTTTTAGTTGGAAAACTTGAAGGATGAGTCCAGAATGCTTCTAATATCCCATAACTCTTTGCATGAATGAAGAAAATTCTAGACATGAATCAGTTTATTTTCCAAAGCTTGTGAATATGACTCGTTCTAACCTAGGTCTCCAACCTAGGCCGTGGTATTGAATTCCTACCCTATGAACACTGCTGGTTTTCTGTTCTACTTGATAATAAATTGCACCCACCTGGTGTCCCAGGTATGAATCAGTCCCTGATTAGAGAGGAATCACCCACCTGGTGTCCCAGGTCTAAATCAGGCCCTGATTAGAGGGGAATCACCCACCTGGTGTCCCAGGTATGAATCAGTCCCTGATTAGAGAGGAATCACCCACCTGGTGTCCCAGGTCTAAAACAGGCCCTGATTAGAGAGGAATCACCCACCTGGTGTCCCAGGTCTAAATCAGTCCCTGATTAGAGAGGAATCACCCACCTGGTGTCCCAGGTATGAATCAGTCCCTGATTAGAGAGGAATCACCCACCTGGTGTCCCAGGTCTAAAACAGGCCCTGATTAGAGAGGAATCACCCACCTGGTGTCCCAGGTCTAAATCAGTCCCTGATTAGAGAGGAATCACCCACCTGGTGTCCCAGGTCTAAATCAGTCCCTGATTAGAGAGGAATCACCCACCTGGTGTCCCAGGTCTAAATCAGTCCCTGATTAGAGAGGAATCACCCACCTGGTGTCCCAGGTCTAAATCAGTCCCTGATTAGAGGAACAAAAAAACAGATACATTGGAGGGATCAAGTAGATCCATAGGTCGCTGGTCCTTCGATCAGAACCAATCAGAACCGAGCACACACCCATCCATCACAAAGAGTGGAAGTGTTTTGTACAAGAATGTATGTTAGCTATTTTGTATCATCACCTGTTCTGCCCTGTTCTACTCTGCCCTGTTCTACTCTGCCCTGTTCTACTCTGCCCTGCCCTGTTCTACCCTGCTCTGTTCTACCCTGCCCTGTTCTACCCTGCCCTGCCCTGTTCTACTCTGCCCTGCCCTACCCTGCCCTGTTCTACCCTGCCCTGCCCTGTTCTACCCTGCCCTGTTCTACCCTGCCCTGTTCTACCCTGCCCTGCCCTGTTCTACTCTGCCCTGCCCTACCCTGCCCTGTTCTACCCTGCCCTGCCCTGCTCTACTCTGCCCTGTTCTACTCTGCCCTGCCCTGTTCTACTCTGCCCTGTTCTACCCTGCCCTGTTCTACCCTGCCCTGCCCTGTTCTACTCTGCCCTGCCCTACCCTGCCCTGTTCTACTCTGCCCTGCCCTGTTCTACCCTGCCCTGCCCTGTTCTACTCTGCCCTGCCCTGTTCTACTCTGCCCTGCCCTGTTCTACTCTGCCCTGCCCTGTTCTACTCTGCCCTGCCCTACCCTGCCCTACCCTGCCCTGCCCTGTTCTACTCTGCCCTGCCCTGTTCTACTCTGCCCTGCCCTGTTCTACTCTGCCCTGCCCTGTTCTACTCTGCCCTGTCCTGTTCTACTCTGCCCTGCCCTGTTCTACTCTGCCCTGCCCTGTTCTACTCTGCCCTGCCCTATTCTACTCTGCCCCGCCGTGTTCTGCCCTGTTCTATTCTACTCTGCCCTGATCGGTTCAGCCCCCCCCCCCCCCCCCCATCAGGAAAGCATGCAGGGTGTCCAGACCCTGGAGGATGACTTTACCTTTTCATATGACCTATTCTCTGCCTCCAGAAAAGCCTGTACCCAGTGTGGCTGCGGTGTGGAAGACCACGGTCACAGCTCAGACCTGGAGGACGATCACAAGATGGGTCGTCTCCTCGCCAACTCCAAATACGTCCACCTGACAGCCAAGGTGCTCTTTTTGATTTGATGCTTTTGAACATTTTCAAACCCACAATTCAGGTGGATTCACTGCATTTCATATCTTCAAGGAGATGAAGTTGTTCTGCATCCCTGGTAAAATACGTCTTCTGACGTCAATGGGACTTCATCAAATAAATAAATCATGTTATTTTATTGGATAGAATAGAGCAGGTCTGGGCAATTCCATCCTCGGGGGGGAGGGGGGTCTGATTGGTATCATCCACCGCCCATCCCTAGCAAACACACCTGATTTTTTTACTATTTGCATATTTAACTAAAGAACACGAATAGTTGATTTTTGGAGTTCGGTGTGTTGGCTGGGGCTGGGGGGGTAAAAAGTGACTGCAGTCAGTCCCCCCCCTTGAGGAGTTACCCAGGCCTGGAATAGAGACATGAAGGATATAGGAGAAAAAGCACAGGGGGTCGGCGTGGAACCCAGCTACAACAGGATGTGTATTCTGGAGCCATCAGTTTAGACCCTCTGACCACCCGAAGGCCATAAATCCATTTCCGTTTCCGTTGTGTAACAGGTGAAGGGCATCCGAGTGTACAAACGGAACCGCATGGTCATCACCAACCCTGTGGTGTCCAGGAAGGACCCCACCTTCAACACCATCACCTACGACTGGGCCCCGCCAGGACTCACACAGAAACTGGTGAGGAGGGAGGGAGGGAGGGAGGGAGGGAGGGAGGGTCGGTCGGTCATCACCAACCCTGTGGTGTCCAGGAAGGACCCCACCTTCAACACCATCACCTACGACTGGGCACCGCCAGGACTCACACAGAAACTGGTGAGGGGGAAGGAAGGAAGGAAGGAAGGAAGGAAGGAAGGAAGGAAGGAAGGAAGGAAGGAAGGAAGGAAGGAAGGAAGGAAGGAAGGAAGGAAGGAAGGAAGGGAGAGAGAGACCACTTTACCTGTTGGATTGAGTTAGTAAAAGTGTGTAGTTATACTGCATTGAGTTTAAATTCCATGGTGGAGGACAGAAGCCCAAGGACAGAAGCCCGAGGACAGAAGCCCGAGGACAGAAGCCATTCTGGCGCTCGGGAAGGAAAGAGGAAACTGAAGCCACAGCAGCTGAAATTAAATAATCATTTCACGTCCCCCTGAGAGGGGGGGGGGGGGTCACCCTGACACACAGTGGGCACACTTCCTGCATGTCAGCCGACGAAAGAACCACAAGGTTTATTTCCAGACCTTATGTCTTTCTGTCCTGCTAACGCGCTCCTCTCTGCTCTGACACGAGGCCTCAAGGGTCCCTGTGGACAAAAGGCCTGGTCGGACCTGGTCGAGCGCCTACATTTTTAAAGAGCTCCATTAAAGATTTGCTCTCTTCCAGATTAGGACCTGACTGTAACAGCAGTGAGCCTCAGCCAGAGGCAGCATTGAGGTGTGATGTCGTAGAGGTCAACATGGTTCCAGGCATTTCCCACCTTTAGTCAGTCAGAACTGGTCCGTCCACAGCCACCATCACCACAGAGCCGTATGTTTAGAGTTCGGCTCTTTTTAGATTTGTTTTCTTCTTATTCTAGATATTTAGTTACGTAGCATGTTTGTTTTTCTGCTTATGCTACGTACCTGAATATCTAGCATGTTTGTTTTTCTGCTTATGCTACGTACCTGAATATCTAGCATGTTTGTTTTTCTGCTTATGCTACGTACCTGAATATCTAGCATGTTTGTTTTTCTGCTTATGCTACGTACCTGAATATCTAGCATATTTGTTTTTCTGCTTATGCTACGTACCTGAATATCTAGCATGTTTGTTTTTCTGCTTATGCTACGTACCTGAATATCTAGCATATTTGTTTTTCTGCTTATGCTACGTACCTGAATATCTAGCATGTTTGTTTTTCTGCTTATGCTACGTACCTGAATATCTAGCATGTTTGTTTTTCTGCTTATGCTACGTACCTGAATATCTAGCATATTTGTTTTTCTGCTTATTCTACGTACCTGAATATCTAGCATGTTTGTTTTCTTCTTATTCTAGTTATTCAGGTACATAGCATGTTTGTTTCTATTCCCCATTTAATGTTAATGGGGAGCTCAGTGGTGGATGAAGTACCCTGTTATATATATACACCATAAACTCAAGTATTTGATCAGTTAAGTTGGCTGATGTTGATCAACATTTCTCTGGCTAGCTAACGGAGAATGTAATCTTGCTAGCAAGATGCCTTAAAATTATCACCTCAAACTTTCCAAATGCCAGTTGTTTTTCGGGTTACAGCTCATGAAGTATGGTTCATCACCTTCTCACCCCCGGTCTCCGTGGTCAGGCATCTCACCTACCTCTCAGTTATCGTTCAGGGGACGCGCTGCTGTAATTGACAAGCTGTCTTTCCAGAGCGAGCCCTGATGCTGTAACTAGCACATCGGTTGTCTCTTCTCTCTTCAGTCGTGTGCTGCGTTCTGTAATGTAAACTCAAAAATCAAATCAAATGTATTTATATAGCCCTTCGTACATCAGCTGATATCTCAAAGTGCTGTACAGAAACCCAGCCTAAAACCCCAAACAGCAAGCAATGCAGGTGTAGAAGCACGGTGGCTAGGAAAAATCTCCCTAGAAAGGCCAAAACCTAGGAAGAAACCTAGAGAGGAACCAGGCTATGTGTGGTGGTCAGTCCTCTTCTGGCTGTGCCGGGTGGAGATTATAACAGAACATGGCCAAGATGTTCAAATGTTCATAAATGACCAGCATGGTCCAATAATAATAAGGCAGAACAGTTGAAACTGGAGCAGCAGCACGGCCAGGTGGACTGGAGACAGCAAGGAGTCATCATGTCAGGTAGTCAGTCCTGAGGCATGGTCCTAGGGCTCAGGTCCTCCGAGAGAGAGAAAGAAAGAGAATTAGAGAGAGCACACTTAAATTCACACAGGACACCGAATAAGACAGGAGAAGTACTCCAGATATAACAAACTGACCCTAGCCCCATTGGCTGAGCCTTGGATACAGCCAGTAGTGATCCAAACGCATCACTCGTTCGCTTACAGCCAAAGCCCCCCCCCCCCCCCCTTCTCATGGGATCTACGCGAATGACAAAGATCACCTATTTTTTTTATTTAAAATGGCGAATGTCTGTCCCTGACAGATACCCTTACAAAAACTACTTAAGTAAAAAAATACTTTGAAGTACTACGTAAGTACTTTATACCACTGGGGAAGCGAACATGTTGTAGTGTCATGTTAATGGAGTTCTAACATGGATGCTATAGAATGTTGTAGTGTCATGTTAATGAGGTTCTAACATGGCTGTTATAGAATGTTGTAGTGTCATGTTAATGGGGTTCTAACATGGCTGCTATAGAATGTTGTAGTGTCATGTTAATGGGGTTCTAACATGGCTGTTGTAGAATGTTGTAGTGTCATGTTAATGGGGTTCTAACATGGCTGTTATAGAATGTTGTAGTGTCATGTTAATGTAGAAACCTTAATGTTCCACCTGTAGAATGGGCTGTGCATCACCTAGTCTGACCTACACAACAGAAAACTACATCGGATTGAGAGTTTCATTTCATCTGTTATATGATCTCAATGTAGTCTTTGCTTAGCATTTTTTTTCTGACACTGTACAGATGTATATTTCTGTTAGTGGTACAGTGAATATTAGTGGTCTCTCTATAAGAATACCTCAGTTGTATGATGCAGCGAGAAACAGGATCCAGCCTGCCTGCTAAAGCCTGTGTGTGTGTGTGTGGGCCTCTCCTGCCTGTCTCCCTCATGCTCTTAAAGCCAGGGCTGGCTTCATCAGGACACACTAATGACAGGCATGAGTGATGAGCTTTACCCCAGGATTGTAGAGTGGTGAGCTTTACCCCAGGATTGTAGAGTGTGAGGCAGACAGAGAGTGGTGAGCAGAGCTTACCCCTTAAAGAGCGCTGTAGCCCACCCTATCCATCCTAGATGTGCTTACAAAGAAAACCTCAGTCACATTGGGTTTTCTGACAGACGTTTACTATTTACAGAGGCTGTTAGGAATGTGTTTGACATCTGTTATTAGGGGAGAGATGAAGGATGATTGGCTGTTTTGAGAGACTAGCTAGATACGTTTTTGTTAGAGATGGAGAGAAGAGGAACAGAGTGGCGTGCCAGGACACAGAGCGCTGACAGAAGAGAAGCAGGGTTGTCCTAGGTCACAGCTGTGGTTTGGTAGGCCCAATAGTCGTGGTGGTTGGCTTGATTAGGGAGGTAGGGATGGAAGGCTCTGCTAGCGAGGCAACATTGTGTTGACAGCAGCCTGAAGGCTGAAGGAGAGAGTGATGGTCCCCCAGCTCTCTCACAGCACTGTGAGGGTTAGCTGATTGGCCAGCACTGTGGAACCGCTCTGGAATGTGTGTGTGTGTGCGTGCCCCCCCCCCCCCCCCCCCCCAATAAATAAAAATGTCTGCCAAGAGGTTTTATTTGTCTTAACGCTAGTTAGACTGCTCTTAAAGTGGTGGTGTTAAACATCACCATAAAGGCTGCTCTGTTAATAACAACGAGTCAGTGTTGCAGCGTGGGTAATGCGGTCTGCTGCGGTGTGGGTGTGTATGGGGCAGCACAGGGAGATGGGCCTCGGAGAACTACAGTGTGAATGGACCTCTCTGTGCTCTGTTCCCTAACAGGGACCCTGTCGATTAGAGCAGTGGTTCCCAACCAGGGGTAATAGGGACCCCTGGGGGCACTTGGTCTAGCCACAGGGGGTAAAATGCACACGAAGGGGGGGCGGGGGGGGGGGGGGGGGGGGGGGTAGTAGTAATCTAGGCAGAGCAAAATTCAGTTGAGAGCAAAATTCAGTTGGAGGTACAGTAACTGATTTTAAAGGTTAGGAACCACTGAACTAGAGGTTGTGTTTCTCCACTACCGGGAATGGGGGAACACGCCGCGGTTGTCTCCCATATGGCCCTGGTCTAAAGTCGTTCACCACCTAGGGAATAGGGTGCTGTTTAGGTGCCGCTGTAGGGTGTAGCGCAGTTCCCTTTTTTAAAAGGCTTTTCTCATGTTAAAGGAACCAATCTCCGGTCCCAAAGCCACTTGTAGCTGCTGCTGACTATACAGTCCTTATTTTTAACAAACAGAACCAATCAAAGATGAAACTCTATCGTTTAGCTGAAGCAAAATACTTAAGTATTTTACCCAGCTCCTAAAAGTAACACAAATACTTGTCTGGACATGTTAGATCTGGGGCTATTGTTGCTGGTGCAACTCAATATTAGGAAGGTGTTTCTACTAATGTTTGGCATACTCAGTGTATATCTTGTAAAGCGACGGGAGGGGGGGGGGGGGGGATTTGTTCATTTGAATTTCATGATTTTGTTTTATTATTTAAACGTGGAACATGAATTGCATCATTCAAGTCGGGAGTGTGTCCCAAAAGTGATGAATTAATGGAGCCCCTCAGAGCGAGTTGATATGAGCGAGGGGGTGGTTTAGGATTTACGGCCTCTCTCTCTCTTCTTACTCCCTCTTTCTGTCCTCTCTCCGTCCCTACCTGTGTCTGTCTCTCTTCTTACTCCCTCTTTCGGTCTTCACTCCTCTTTCTGTCCCTACCTCTGTCTCTCTCTCTTCTTACTCCCTCTTTCTGTCCTCTCTCCATCCCTACCTATGTCGCTCTCGCTCTCTCTCGCCCTCTGTCGCCCTCTCTCGCCCTCTCTCGCTCTCTCTCGCCCTCTCTCGCCCTCTCTCGCTCTCTCCTTTCCAGGCCATGCTGTATATGGAGTTGCTCCCAGAAGAAAAGCGTCCTGTAGCAGGGACTGAGGGAGCGATGTACCGGCGCAGGCAGCTGATGAGACAGCTGCCTGTCTACGACCAGGACCCCTCCCAGTGCCACGGGCCACTACCAGAGGATCAGGTTAGATTTGATTTGATTCACTATTTTGGGATTTGTCCACATGATAGTTTGATAGTGTGCTCCATCACTTCAGTTAGGTTCTTAGTCTCAAACCTCACACACCCGAAACAAACGCGATTTGATATGAAGAACCTTTTTAAAGAGCATTATTAACCCATTATGTATTTTAACATACATTTGACATTCATTTAGTTTAATTAATAAATAATTAATTACGGTCTATAAGGTGTATATTCCATCCTCAACTATGATTTAATGAATGTAATGTTTGTTACTGCTAGTGAAGCTTCATTACATTCATTAAATCATAGTTGAGGATGGAATATACACACCTCATAGACAGAACATTTATTTCCCATCTTTGGTCTTGTTCCTTCCACCAGCTCCAGGCCATGTCTGTCTTCATGAAGCGCTTCAAAGAGGAGGCTCTAGGAGTAGGGGAGGTGGCGCTGCCTGGGGAGGGAGGCGCTAACCCTCCGCCCGTCGTCAAAGGAGAAAAGCAGAAGGACGGAACTGGGAATGGGCAGGCCACCAATGTCCAGCCAGACCCTGTTGATACTCCTACCACCAATGGGACTGGCTGCTGTAAAATTGAATATGTAAGTCATGGTGTCATTGTAACTACAATATTTACAGGAAGGTTTGCTTTAGCTTGCCTGACGTGTCAGATGGGCGGGTTTTGCAGTTTTTGGGAGTAACTATTCGATTGGTTCCATTAAGCACAGATTAAGTTTTTGATTTCTAATAGTACTTGAACCCAGGTCTGTTTTGACCCCGTCTCTCACCTATCCTCAGGCTCTGCCTGCTCTAAAGAGGTGGCCTCCTACGCCACTCCAAACCCTTTCAAGCCTTAGGCTACTTTACGTTTCTCTTTCACTACTCCATTCCTTACTTTTATCTCAGCACCCCTGGACTCTGAAGGAGAGATGTTTTCCTACAAGAATAATTAGATTATTTTTTATTATTTTTTTTACAGAAAATGTATATCTTTGTTTTGACATTCATATTACAAATGCTTAGTTCTCTTCACGTTTTAATTATGTTGAACCATAAAGTTGACATATAGGAGTTAAGATTAGATTGAATGGTGGGTTGGTTGCTGTGGGTGAAAATACACTTGAAGGAAGAGGACATTAGAAACATACGTTACAGTTGAAGTCGGAAGTTTACATACACCTTAGCCAAATACATTTAAACTCAGTTTTTCACAATTCCTGACATTTTAATCCTCGTAAAAATTCCCTGTTTTAGGTCAGTTAGGATCACCACTTTGTTTTAAGAATGTGAAATGTCAGAATAATAGTAGAGAATGATTTCAGTTTATTTCTTTCATCACATTCCCAGTGGGTCAGAAGTTTACATACACTCAATTAGTATTTGGTAGTATTGCCTTTAAATTGTGTAACTTGTGTCAAATGTTTCTTGTAACCTTCCACAAGCTTCCCACAATAAGTTGGGTGAATTTTGGCCCATTCCTTTTGACAGAGCTTGTGTAACTGAGTCACGTTTGTAGGCCTCCTTGCTCGCACACGCGTTTTCAGTTCGGCCCACAAATCTCCTATGTGATTGAGGTCAGGGCTTTGTCATGGCCACTCCAATACCTTGACTTTGTTGTCCTTAAGCCATTTTGCCACAACTTTGGAGGTATGCTTGGGGTCATTGTCCATTTGGAAGACACATTTGCGACCAAGCTTTAACTTCCTGACTGATGTCTTGATGTTGCTTCAATATATCCACATAATTTTTCAACCTTATGATGCCATCTATTTTGTGAAGTGCACCAGTCCCTCCTGCAGAAAGCACCCCCACAACATGATGCTGCCACCCCCGTGCTTCACGGTTGGGATGGTGTTCTTCGGCTTGCAAGCCTCCCCTTTTTTCCTCCAAACATAATGATGGTCATTATATAGCCAAACGGTTCCATTTTTGTTTCATCAGACCACAGGACATTTCTCAAAAAAGTACGATCTTTGTCTCCATATGTAGTTGCAAACCGTAGTCTGGCTTTTTTCTGGAAGTTTGCTCAGCAAGGAAGAAGCCACTGCTCAGTCTTTCAAGTTATATTGATATAGGACTCGTTTTACTGTGGATATAGATACTTTTGTACCTGTTTTCCTCCAGCATCTTCACAAAGTCCTTTGCTGTTGTTCTGGGATTGATTTGCACTTTTCGCACCAAAGTATGTTAATCTCAGAACGCATCTCCTTCCTGAGAGGTATGACGACTGCGTGGTCCCATGGTGTTTATACTTGCTTACTATTATTTGTACAGATGAACGTGGTACCTTCAGCCGTTTGGAAATTGCTCCCAAGGATGAACCAGACTTGTGGAGGTCTGCAGTATTTTTTCTGAGGTCTTGGCTGATTTCTTTTGATTTTCCCATGATGTCAAGCAAAGAGGCACTGAGTTTGAAGGTAGGCCTTGAAATACATCAACAGGTACACCTCCATTTGACTCACATGATGTAAATTAGCCAATCAGAAACTTCTAAAGCCATGACATAATGTCGGGAATTTTCCAAGCTGTTTAAAGGCACTGTCAACTTAGTGTATGTAAACGTCTGACCCCCTGCAATTGTGACACAGTGAAATAATCTGTCTGTAAACAATTGTTGGAAAAATGACTTATGTAATGCTCAAAGTAGATGTCCTCACCGAACTGCCAAAACTATAGATTGTTAACAAGAAATTTGTGAAGTGGTTGAAAAACTAGTTTTAATTTCGCCAACCTCAGTATGTAAACTTCCCACTTCAACTGTACGTCTTTAACTCCAGGTAATGTAGATGTAGTGTATTTTTCTCCTGACTGGTATGAACTAGACATTTTCCCTCATCAGATTCTGTTGCTGTTACTGCACACACAGCTTGCTAGCAGTTTCCTATTGGGTAGATAGTAAGGCTAAGGTGAAGTGGGGGGAAAAACGGGGCCTGGAGTGTTTGTAGGATATATATATGCATGTATGTATGTGGAGGCTATATACAGGGTGTTACGGTACAGAGTCAATGTGGAGGCTATATACAGGGTGTTACGGTACAGAGTCAATGTGGAGGCTATATACAGGGTGTTACGGTACAGAGTCAATGTGGAGGCTATATACAGGATATATATGATAGTTCTAGTAGAGGTGTGTGTATGTGTGTATATATGTATACCTTCCTCTCAAGTTCTTGGCTCTTTCCAGAACAGTTACATTTTCCTTGAATCTCAGGAACTTGAGCATCCTGCCTGACTGGTTGCATCACTGCCTGGTATGGCAAACTGCTCGGCCTCCGACCGCAAGGCACTATAGAGGGTAGTGCATACGGCCCAGTACATCACTGAAGAGGGTCTGGACCTAAAGAAGATATTTAAGTCATTAAGAGAACATCTGTTCTGTATGTGAATCCATGATAATGAGAGAAATCTGATTTTCTTCCAATCGAGGAGGAACAACATGGTTGTGGACGGAATTGCAGAATCTCCACACAAGACCTGGACAGAGTCTGAGGACAAAATGAGTAACTGAAGATGGACCACAGGAAGTTTGAGGTGGAGCGCACCCACAGAACTGAAAAACCCACCACTGGCCCAAGTGACAGGCCCAGGCACTTGGTGGTCAAGTTCCTGAGATTCAAGGAAAATGTAACTGTTCTGGAAAGAGCCAAGAACTTGAGAGGAAGGTATATATTCCTCTACTAGAACTATCCTGAAGCTGTGCGCCAGAAGAGGAAAGAACTGATCCCAGCCATGAAAGCTGCCAGAACTGAAAAACCCACCACCAGCAATGTTGCTGTTGCTGTATATATTCAGAGCCATATCCCTGTACATCCGCCATGACGGGCTCATTGTCCACCCTCACATCCAAAAGCCTGGAAGGGATGAGGGAGCCAAGGCTATGCGTTTGTAGCTTCTACCCTGCAACACACACACTTATTTACTTAATGGACTGCTGAATGTATATATTGTGGCAGACCAGGGGGTTTGGTCAAGACGTTTACCCAGATCAGACACGGACAGAGAAGGATTAGTTTCAAGGGTGTTTATTTAAATAATAGTTATAAAAGAAAAGTTCTCCCCCATGAGACCCTCTCTGGGATACCGTCTTCTGGCCTCCGGGTCTTGCTGTATCCCCCATGAGACCCTCTCTGGGATACCGTCTTCTGGCCTCCAGGTCTTGCTGTATCCCCCATGAGACCCTCTCCGGGATACCGTCTTCTGGCCTCCGGGTCTTGCTGTATCCCCCATGAGACCCTCTCCGGGATACCGTCTTCTGGCCTCCGGGTCTTGCTGTATCCCCCATGAGACCCTCTCCGGGATACCGTCTTCTGGCCTCCGGGTCTTGCTGTATCCCCCATGAGACCCTCTCTGGGATACCGTCTTCTGGCCTCCGGGTCTTGCTGTATCCCCCATGAGACCCTCTCCGGGATACCGTCTTCTGGCCTCCGGGTCTTGCTGTATCCCCCAAGAGACCCTCTCCGGGATACCGTCTTCTGGCCTCCGGGTCTTGCTGTATCCCCCATGAGACCCTCTCCGGGATACCGTCTTCTGGCCTCCGGGTCTTGCTGTATCCCCCATGAGACCCTCTCCGGGATACCGTCTTCTGGCCTCCGGGTCTTGCTGTATCCCCCATGAGACACTCTCTGGGATACCGTCTTCTGGCCTCCGGGTCTTGCTGTATCCCCCAAGAGACCCTCTCCGGGATACCGTCTTCTGGCCTCCGGGTCTTGCTGTATCCCCCATGAGACCCTCTCTGGGATACCGTCTTCTGGCCTCCGGGTCTTGCTGTATCCCCCATGAGACCCTCTCCGGGATACCGTCTTCTGGCCTCCGGGTCTTGCTGTATCCCCCATGAGACCCTCTCCGGGATACCGTCTTCTGGCCTCCGGGTCTTGCTGTATCCCCCATGAGACCCTCTCCGGGATACCGTCTTCTGGCCTCCGGGTCTTGCTGTATCCCCCATGAGACCCTCTCCGGGATACCGTCTTCTGGCCTCCGGGTCTTGCTGTATCCCCCATGAGACCCTCTCCGGGATACCGTCTTCTGGCCTCCGGGTCTTGCTGTATCCCCCATGAGACCCTCTCCGGGATACCGTCTTCTGGCCTCCGGGTCTTGCTGTATCCCCCATGAGACCCTCTCCGGGATACCGTCTTCTGGCCTATGGGTCTTGCTGTATCCTGTTTGGCACACACACTCAAATTCCCTCGTTTCCGCTCAGGCACTGTCTCCAACTACACAGAAGTCACCTTACTTCCCCCAGTCCCCTTGTGTGCTGCCCTTCTGGCAGCTTTATGGGCCTTGCACAGCTGGTGAGCAATCAGCCCTTGATTACTCACCAACTCCCCAATCAGCCCCAATTAGTCATGGCTGGGGAGCCCGTCGAGACCTGGCACGTTGAGCAGATGGAGCCATCGCCTCGTGATGTACACTCCATCTGCTACCAGGCCTCGACGAGTCTACCCCTGGTGGCTGACCTGCTGCATGCCACAAAATATATTATCTTGCTTTGTTTACTCTTTTCCATATTATGTCTTTCTCTGATAAGCTGCCCAGGAAAGGGCTGAAAATAGGCCAGTTAATGAAATCAATAACTTACATCTTAATACAGTGGCTTGCGAAAGTATTCACCCCCTTGGCGTTTTTCCTATTTTGTTGCCATACAACCTGAAATTAAAATGGATTTTTGGTGGGGTTTGTATCATTTGATTTACACAACATGCCTACCACTTTGAAGATATAAAATAAAACGTTTCTCTACAATAAAAATCTTTATTGTGAAACAAACAAGAAATAAAAAATAAAAAAACAGAACTTGAGCATGCATAACTATTCACCCTACTTTGTAGAGACGCCTTTTGCAGCAATTACAGCTGCATGTCTCTTGGGGTATGTCTCTAAGTTTGGCACATCTAACTACTGGGAATTTTGCCCATTCTTCAAGGCAAAACTGCTCCAGCTCCTTCAAGTTCCACTGGTGTACAGCAATCTTTGTCATACCACAGATTCTCAATTGGATTGAGGTCTGGGCATTGACTAGGCCATTCCAAGACATTTAAATGTTTCCACTTAAACCGCCCGAGTGTTTCTTTTAGCAGGATGCTTAGGGTCATTGTCCTGCTGGAAGTTGAACCTCTGTCCCAGTCTCAAATCTCTGGAAGACTGAAACAACAGGTTTCCCTCAATGTCCCTGTATTTAGCGCCATCCATCAGTTCCCTGCCGATGGAAAAACATCCCCACAGCATGATGCTGCCATGGAGATGGTGTTCTCGGGGTGATGAGAGGTGTTGGCTTTGCGCCAGACAGCGTTTTCCTTGATGGCCAAAAAGCTACATTTTAGTCTCATCTGACCAGAGTACCTTCTTCTATATGTTTGGGGAGTCTCCCACATGCCTTCTGGCGAACACCAAACTTGTTTTTTTTTTTTTTTTAAGCAATGGCTTTTTTTTCTGGCCACTCTTATGTAAAGCCCAGCTCTGGAGTGTGTGCATTAAAGTGGTCCTATGGACAGATATTCCAATCTCCGCTGTGGAGCTTTGCAGCTCCTTCAGGGTTATCTTTGGTCTCTTTGTTGCCTCTGATTAATGCCCTTCTTGCCTGGTCTGTGAGTTTTGTTGGGCGGGCCCTCTCTTGGCAGGTTTGTTGTGCAATATTCTTTCAATTTTTTAATAATGGATTTAATTGTGCTCTGTGGGATGTTCAAAGTTTCTGATATTTTTTTTTATAACCCAATCTGTACTTCTCCGCAACTTTATCATTGACCTGTTTTGGGAGCTCCTTGGTCTTCATGGTGCCCCTTGCTTGGTGGTGGTGCCCCTTGCTTAGTGGTGGTGCCCCTTGCTTAGTGGTGGTGCCCCTTGCTTAGTGGCGGTGCCCCTTGCTTAGTGGTGGTACCTCTTGCTTAGTGGTGGTACCCCTTGCTTAGTGGTGGTGCCCCTTGCTCAGTGGCGGTGCCCCTTGCTCAGTGGCGGTGCCCCTTGCTCAGTGGCGGTGCCCCTTGCTTAGTGGCGGTGCCCCTTGCTTAGTGGCGGTGCCCCTTGCTTAGTGGTGTTGCAGGTTCCGGGGCCTTTCAGAACAGGTGTGTATATATACTGAGATCATGTGACAGATCATGTGACATAGATTGCACAGAGATGGACTTTATTTCACTAATTATGTGACTTTTATAGGTAATTGGTTGCACCAGATCTGATTTAGGGGCTTCATTGCAAAGGGGGTGAATGCATATGACCAGACCACTTTTCCGTTTTAAATAATAAATAAAAATTCACTTCACCAATTTGGACTATTTTGTGTATGTCCAATACATGAAATCAAAAATATATTAAATGACAGGTTGTACTGCAACAAAATGGGAAAACCACCAATGAGGATGAATACCTTTGCAAGGTACTGTATATTAGCCATTTCTGAGACTCACTTAGATAATTCATTTGATGATACAGCAGTAGCAATACAAGGATATAACATCTACAGAAGAGACAGGAATGCTTATGGGGGAGGTGTTGTTGTATATATTCAGAGCCACATCTCTGTAATGCTTAGAGAAGATCTTATGTCAAGTGTTATTGAAGTGTTGTGGTTGCAGGTTCACTTGGCACATCTAAAGCCTTTTCTTTTGGGGTGTCGCTATAGGCCACCAAGTGGTAACATTCAGTATCTAAATGTGTGAAATGCTTGATAGTGTGTGTGATGTAAACAGTGAGGTCCACTTTCTTGGACCTGAATATTGACTGGTTTTCATCAAGCTGTCCTCTCAAGAGGAAGCTTCTCACTGTAACCAGTGTCTGTAATCTGGTTCAGGTTATTAATCAACCTACCAGGGTGTTTACAAACACTACAGGAACAAGATCATCCACATGTATCGATCACATGTTTACTAATACTGTAGAACTTAGTTCTAAAGCTGTATCTGAACCCATTGGATGCAGTGATCACAATATAGTGGCTATATCCAGGAAAGCCTGTAATTAATCCCACAAATGCTGATGCTCCAGATACTCAACTAGTCTAAAGAAGGCCAGTTTTATTGCTTTTTTAAATCAGGACAACAGTTTTCAATTGTGCTAACATAATTGCAAAAGTGTTTTCTAATGATCAATTAGACTTTTTAAAATGATAAACTTTGATTAGCGAACACAACGTGTCATTGGAACACAGGAGCGATGGTTGCTGATAAAGGGCCTGTGTACGCCTATGCAAATATTCCATAGAAAATCTGCCGTTTCCAGCTACAACATTAATTTACAACATTACCAATGTCTCCACTGTGTTTCTGATCAATTTGATGTTAATTTAATGGACAAAAAAAACAAGTTTTTTCTTTAAAAAAAAACAAGGACATTTCTAAGTGACCCCAAACTTTTGAACGGTGAGATGAGACAACACTACATAAATAGACCCAGGACAACGACAAAGCATCTCAGAAACACATGACAACACAGCATGGTAGCAACATAACAACAATACATCCTATCACACACACACCTACTCATTCAAGGGGTATTGCCAACCATGTTGGAGGTACATTTTAAACAATCAAAGTTTTGTTATCGATTTAACATGAGATGGCAGCAGCTTTCCACCAAAGTGTTTGTGTCCTGGGTGACCTACTGGTGATACTGTTGCGTTATCCTCTGCACGGTTGTTGTTGAAGTTCACCAGTCACTCACTGCAAGTCCCCATGCTTCAGGTGTAACCTGTGCTTGCTTGGGCCACCTGTCATTAGATCATTCTCCTTGTATTACTGAGGAGAGTAATATAGCCGGGCGCGTTCTACTGATGCTGAAATGCAAATTCCATTAATATAGAATGGAATCATCTGGTGAAGTGGAGTCTTTTGTTCAGACTTGTAGCTAGCAACTAGCTAAACAATGAACCATAATCCCAATCCATAGAGCATTAGCAATACAAACCGATTGTCATAACTTTAGCTGGCTAATCAAATAGGTTAAATGTTAGCTAGCAATGCAAATGGATTTCTGAGATACTATTACTACACAGATCATACATGTAATTTTAGCTAGAGAGACAGCCATCTAATGTCAGCTAGCTAGCTAACCATTAAGCTTTAACTTGCAATGAAAAAATAACTTTCTGACAAAATTCAGAAACATATGTTACGTTCCCCAGTTTCTGTTGTAGTTCGTGTATTTGCATGTGTTTATTTCAGGAAATGGCTTCCTGAAATCCCTCAAGCAGCTGATTGGTCAACTCCATGGCTAATTGGAGAGCTGACCCCGCCCCCTCGTCAAGACGCAGCTGTCTCCAATTACCCATTCCTTCTGAAGCTATATAAAAGCCTGTTCAGGAGAGAGATCATTGCTGGGAAGTCATTGCTGAGAGATTGAATGTGAGGGAGATTCATTGCTGAGAGATTGAATGTGAGGGAGGTCAGTGCTGAGAGATTGAATGTGAGGGAGGTCAGTGCTGAGAGATTGAATGTGAGGGAGGTCATTGCAGAGAGATTGAATGTGAGGGAGGTCAGTGCAGAGAGATTGAATGTGAGGGAAGTCATTGCAGAGAGATTGAATGTGAGGGAGGTCATTGCTGAGAGATTGAATGTGAGGGAAGTCATTGCAGAGAGATTGAATGTGAGGGAAGTCATTGCAGAGAGATTGAATGTGAGGGAAGTCATTGCAGAGAGATTGAATGTGAGGGAGGTCAGTGCAGAGAGATTGAATGTGAGGGAAGTCATTGCAGAGAGATTGAATGTGAGGGAAGTCATTGCAGAGAGATTGAATGTGAGGGAGGTCAGTTCAGAGAGATTGAATGTGAGGGAAGTCATTGCAGAGAGATTGAATGTGAGGGAGGTCAGTGCTGAGAGATTGAATGTGAGGGAGGTCAGTGCTGAGAGATTGAATGTGAGGGAGGTCAGTGCAGAGAGATTGAATGTGAGGGAGGTCAGTGCAGAGAGATTGAATGTGAGGGAAGTCATTGCAGAGAGATTGAATGTGAGGGAGGTCAGTGCAGAGAGATTGAATGTGAGGGAAGTCATTGCAGAGAGATTGAATGTGAGGGAGGTCAGTGCTGAGAGATTGAATGTGAGGGAAGTCATTGCAGAGAGATTGAATGTGAGGGAGGTCAGTGCAGAGAGATTGAATGTGAGGGAGGTCATTGCAGAGAGATTGAATGTGAGGGAGGTCAGTGCAGAGAGATTGAATGTGAGGGAGGTCATTGCAGAGAGATTGAATGTGAGGGAGGTCAGTGCTGAGAGATTGAATGTGAGGGAGGTCAGTGCAGAGAGAGGAGGCTGATGGCTGTGGATAATTTACTGTGTTAGTTGTTGGTAGCAGTTGGTATGTTCTGTGAGTTTGTTGCTCAGGTAGAGCTTATTTGATGTCCTTTTGTTTCTTAGTTTGTTTGGGAAATGATTTGTTCCCAGGGGGGAAGGGGAAGGCACCTAGGGAGTGCTTAGGCAAGAGGCCTGTGGGCATACATATACCTGCAGTATATTCACTGTCTAGGCACAATAGGTAAGACCTGGGCGGACCACCTCCTGTATTTTGGTTAGGGCACCAGGTGGTGCTAAATTAGGTAAGTAGTGGGTAGGCAGGTAAGATGGGAGAGGGGGGGCTTTGAGATTTACTTTCTTTGCTTTGGTTCCGTCCAGCCCCTTTTCCCCATAATACCGTGTACAGGAATAAAGTCCTTGTAAAACGGTACCACATTCTGCCTGTTGTCATCCTTACTCACCCCTACAGTCCATACCTCTTTCACTTCACGGAGAGTTGAGTTGTAGCAGGGTGTTGCGTTCCCTCTTCATAGAGGTGTGCCTAACAACTTATAATATCTGAAACTGTATCTAGACTCTTACCTGTATACATGGATGAACGCTTCACGGCAGACCGGAACCCCTTTCATTAAATAAGCTGTCCTGTGCTGTTGTGTCAAGTCACTCCGGTTCACACTGACCGCGTGCAGAAAGTAGTCCGTCACAACTTTCTCCCACTGATCTTTGTCGATAGCGCCTGATAAATTCAGGGCAGCGACGTTATTGAGAGCAGTAGCAACACATTTGCAGTTCTCCATGGCTAATGTTTTTTTATATATTTTGAAAAAAAAAAAAAAACTGCAGTAGAAATGAATACAATTTGATAATGAATCGGGTTGGACATGGCGAGAGGAGATGCTTTTCGGAATGGTCTGCCGTGTAGCATCATTTGTATATAAAATTAACTGCTCGTTATGTGCATTTGTCACATGCGCCGAATACAACAGGTGTTGTACATTACAGTGAAACGCTTACTTACAAGCCCTTAACCAACAAGATGTTATTAAGAAGTTTTCAGATAAAAAAATTAATTAAAAGTTAAATAATTAAACTGCAACCATAAAATAACAATTGAGGCTATATACAGGAGTCGATGTGCGGGGGCACTGGTTGTTGCCGGTCTCAGCCAATCATGGCTAGCGGGAAGGTTCCTATCTTTTTTTTTTTTTTTTTTTGTGGCTAAACCAACTAGGCTCATAATTTAACAAGTTTATTCATATTTACAGATGACATACACATTTGTTAAGGCACATGAAAGATCAAATGTTCCAGAAGGCATTTCTGCCAAAAAAAAAGCATTTGGATAAAGCAAAATAAACGTTAAAATGCCTCATGTGAAGTCGTGACTTGCGACATACGCCTAGTTTCCTGAAACTAGTCACTTTTTTTACATTTATTTTTTATATAGACAGGTGTTTGCCTTCCCAAATCACGTCCAATAAATTGAATTTACCACAGGTGAACTGTGGAAACAGGATGCACCTGAGCTCAATTTAGAGTGTCATAGCAAAGGGTCTGAATACTTACGTAAACAAGGTATTTCTGTCTTTGTAATTTGCAAAAAAATGTCAACCTGTTTTTGTGTGTGTGTGTGTGTGGATATGGAAAAAAAATAGTCATCAAGGCTTTAATGTAACAAAGTGGAAAAAGTCAAGGTGTCTGAATACTTTCTGAATGCATCGTATGTAGTTTTATCCTGGAGCTGTTCTGGTCCATTAATGTTCTGTGTTATGTCATGTTCTGTGTTGGACCCCAGGAAGAGTAGCTTCTGTTTAAGCAACAGCTAATGGGGATCCTAATAAAATAGCCAATACCAAATAGACGTTATAAAACAATGTCTATCAAGCCTTTTCAGAGTGACAGTTATACTATAGTCTAGGATTATGACAAGATAGATATAGATGTTTTTTTTTTTTTTTTTCCGGTTAATTTTGTATTGTGGACAATCATTTTGGTAAAAGCACAGCACATACAGCAAATGTATGCAAGTCGTTCACATCTGAAACAGTCATGAGACACGCTGTCTTCTAGCGTTGTTGTCAGATGAAAACATCTGATCTCCAAACCAGAACAGTTTTACACGTAGTTACTGGTTTTTTTTCTTCAATCCACCCGACAGTGACGATGGGAAAAACCCAGGTAGGATTCTTGAACTCATAAGAAGGAAGCGGTGAATGGGTTGTCTTCACACACTGAGGTCCAAATGGTTCCCTTTATAATACACTACTTTTGACCAGGGCCCACTTGGCTCTTTGACCAGGGCCCACTTGGCTCTTTGACCAGGGCCCACAGGGCTCTTTGACCAGGGCCCATTTGTCTCTTTGACCAGGGCCCACTGGGCTCTTTGACCAGGGCCCATTTGGCTCTTTGACCAGGGCCCACAGGGCTCTTTGACCAGGGCCCATTTGTCTCTTTGACCAGGGCCCACTGGGCTCTTTGACCAGGGCCCACTGGGCTCTTTGACCAGGGCCCATTTGGCTCTTTGACCAGGGCCCACAGGGCTCTTTGACCAGGGCCCACTTGTCTCTTTGACCAGGGCCCACTGGGCTCTTTGACCAGGGCCCATTTGTCTCTTTGACCAGGGCCCATTTGGCTCTTTGACCAGGGCCCACAGGGCTCTTTGACCAGGGCCCATTTGTCTCTTTGACCAGGGCCCACTGGGCTCTTTGACCAGGGCCCACTGTCTCTTTGACCAGGGCCCACTTGGCTCTTTGACCAGGGCCCACTGTCTCTTTGACCAGGGCCCACTTGGCTCTTTGACCAGGGCCCACTTGTCTCTTTGACCAGGGCCCACAGGGCTCTTTGACCAGGGCCCATTTGTCTCTTTGACCAGGGCCCACTGGGCTCTTTGACCAGGGCCCACTGGGCTCTTTGACCAGGGCCCATTTGGCTCTTTGACCAGGGCCCACAGGGCTCTTTGACCAGGGCCCACTTGTCTCTTTGACCAGGGCCCACTTGTCTCTTTGACCAGGGCCCACTGGGCTCTTTGACCAGGGCCCATTTGTCTCTTTGACCAGGGCCCATTTGGCTCTTTGACCAGGGCCCACAGGGCTCTTTGACCAGGGCCCATTTGTCTCTTTGACCAGGGCCCACTGGGCTCTTTGACCAGGGCCCACTGTCTCTTTGACCAGGGCCCACTTGGCTCTTTGACCAGGGCCCACTGTCTCTTTGACCAGGGCCCACTTGGCTCTTTGACCAGGGCCCACTTGTCTCTTTGACCAGGGCCCACTTGTCTCTTTGACCAGGGCCCACTGGGCTCTTTGACCAGGTCCCACTTGTCTCTTTGACCAGGGCCCACTTGGCTCTTTGACCAGGGCCCATTTGTCTCTTTGACCAGGGCCCACTGGGCTCTTTGACCAGGACCCACTGGGCTCTTTGACCAGGGCCCACTTGGCTCTTTGACCAGGGCCCACTTGGCTCTTTGACCAGGGCCCATTTGTCTCTTTGACCAGGGCCCACTGGGCTCTTTGACCAGGGCTCTTTGACCAGGGCCCACTTGGCTCTTTGACCAGGGCCCACTTGGCTCTTTGACCAGGGCCCACTTGTCTCTTTGACCAGGGCCCATTTGTCTCTTTGACCAGGGCCCACTGGGCTCTTTGACCAGGGCCCACTGGGCTCTTTGACCAGGGCCCATGGGGCACATTTTGGGACACAACTTTGTAAGTGCCTGTAGGGCCCTTGTCTTTTCACCCTAGTCAGTGCGTTTGTGGATGGTGATAAAACCAAGGATTTATGACTCAGTGAGGCAGTCTGTGTTCAGCTGCTAAGGAAAGGACGTGTTTATGCTAAAATATCAACGGAATAAACCTTGCTGGCTACAAATGTCATACAAATGTGGGCGGAGGAGTTCTGTTCTCTCTCTGTCTTTGTCTCCATCTCTCTCTCTCTCTCTGTGTGTGTGCGCTCAAGTGTGGACAATCCTTTAGCTTCAGATGTTAGTCTCACTACAAAGTGACTGTACGTTGACATTGCTTTCAACTGATTGTCATTGTGGCTCCATCGAACGCTATATAAAAAAACTTCTATGTAGTACACAGGCCATCATTACGAGAGAGGACGACAGCAAACAGACGGAGAGCAGTATGAAAACGACTTTAAAGGCTGACTAAACATCTGCCTTTGATTGCTTGTATTATAACATGGATTGCACCATGTTTCGCGCTTGGCCTTAGTGCTGTGGTGATGTGGGCTTTGAGAGAGGACGATGCACGATCATCATGTTGTGTGGATTTGACAGTATACTGGCAAGTGGGTTATCCCCCCCCCCCCCCACCCCCCATTCCTGTGGTGTCAGTTTGCTCAATGTAGTTGTTTTTGTCTCCCCCTGTTCCCTCTTATTCCACTCCCCCCCCCCCATTCTCCCTCGACTCTCCCCTCCTACAGCATTGCAGTGGTTGCGGGGAGCTCGCCCCCCTGGACAGTCCTGTGGTGTATGCAGAGTGGGCGGGCTACGACAAGCAGTGGCACCCGACCTGCTTCGTGTGTTCAGAGTGTGGAGAGGCTCTGGTGGATCTTGTGTACTACTGGAGGGAGGGAGAGCTGCTCTGTGGAAGACACTACTGCCAGAGGACCAGACCACGCTGTTCGGGATGTGATGAGGTGAGGGGGGGGGGGGGGAACGGAGAGGAAGGGGGGCAGGAGGGGGGCGGAGTAGGGTACTCTGTGGAAGACACTACTGCCAGAGGACCAGACCACGCTGTTCGGGATGTGATGAGGTGAGGGGGGGGGGGGGGACGGAGAGGAAGGGGGGCAGGAGGGGGGCGGAGTAGGGTACTCTGTGGAAGATGGTACTGCCAGAGGACCAGAACACGCTGTTCAGGGTCTGACGAGGTGAGGGGAGACTCATGGAAATAGGATGAACATTATTGTCCCAACGGGAAAATTGTCTTTGAGACACAGAACTGCTGTATACAAAATAGACTCTGTACAGTCGTGGCCAAAAGTTTTGAAGATGACACAAATATGTTTTTTCACAAAGTTTGCTGCTTCAGTGTCTTTAGATATCTTTGTCAGAAGTTACTACGGAACTATGAAGTATAATAACAAGCATTTTCTAAGTGTCAAATGCTTTTATTGACGATTACATGAAGTTGATACAAAGAGTCAATATTTGCAGTGTTGACCCTTCTTTTTTAAGACCTCTGCAATTCGCCCTGGCATGCTGTCAATTAACTTCTGGGCCACATCCTGACTGATGGCAGCCCATTCTTGAATTTGTGGGTTCTTGTTTGTTCACCCACCTAAGGTCTGGGGAGTTTCCTGGCCATGGAACCAAAATATTGATGTTTTGTTCCCCGAGCCACTTAGTTATCACTTTGCCTTATGGCAAGGTGCTCCATCATGCTGGAAAAGGCATTGTTCATCACCAAACTGTTCCTGGATGGTTGGGAGAAGTTGCTCTCGGAGGATGTGTTAGTGCCATTCTTTATTCATGGCTGTGTTCTTAGGTAGAATTGTGAGTGAGCACACTCCCTTGGCTGAGAAGCAACCCCACACATTAATGGCCTCAGGATGCTTTACTGTTGGCATGACACAAGACTGATGGTAGCACTCACCTTGTCTTCTCCGGACAAGCTTTTTTTCTGGATGCCCCAAACAATCGGAAAGGGGATTCATCAGAGAAAATGACTTTACCCCAGTCCTCAGCAGTCCAATCCCTATACCTTATGCAGAATATCAGTCTGCCCCTGATGTTTTTCCTGGAGAGAAGTGGCTTCTTTGCTGCCCTTCTTGACACCAGGCCATCCTCCTAAAGTATTTGCCTCACTGTGTGTGCAGATGCACTCACACCTGCCTGCTGCCATTCCTGAGCAAGCTCTGTACTGGTGGTGCCCCTAAATAAACCATTTATCTGATCATCAAGAACTTCAAGGAGAGCGGTTCAATTGTTGTGAAGAAGGCTTCAGGGCGCCCAAGAAAGTCCAGCAAGCACCAGGACCGGCTCCTAAAGTTGATTCAGCTGCGGGATCGGTGCAATCTTACTGGCAGCAATATCCTTGCCTGTGAAGCCCTTTTTGTGCAAAGCAATGATGATGGCACATGTTCCTTGCAGGTAACCATGGTTGACAGAGGAAGAACAATGATTCCAAGCACTACCCTCCTTTTGAAGCTTCCAGTCTGTTATTTGAACTCAATCAGCTTGACAGAGTGATCTCCAGCCTTGTCCTCGTCAACACTCACATCTGTGTTAACGAGAGAACCACTGACATGATGTCAGCTGGTCCTTTTGTGGCAGGGCTGAAATGCAGTGGAAATGTTTTTTGGGGGATTCAGTTCATTTGCATGGCGAAGAGGGACTTTGCAATGAATTGCAATTCATCTGATCACTCTTCATAACATTCTGGAGGATATGCAAATTGCCATCATACAAACTGAGGCAGCAGACTTTGAAAATGTATATTTGTTTCATTCTCAACGTTTGGGCACGACTGTACATTACACACTAGACAAAATACATTAATTGAATGAGGGATCCCAGTGCTATTCATTCTGATTCTATGGGAGACGACCGCAGAAACTGCATCTCTGCAGTCCAGAAACTGCATCTCTGCAGTCCAGAAACTGCATCTCTGCAGTCCAGAAACGGCATCTCTGCAGTCCAGAAACGGCATCTCTGCAGTCCAGAAACGGCATCTCTGCAGTCCAGAAACGGCATCTCTGCAGTCCAGAAACGGCATCTCTGCAGTCCAGAAACGGCATCTCTGCAGTCCAGAAACGGCATCTCTGCAGTCCAGAAACGGCATCTCTGCAGTCCAGAAACGGCATCTCTGCAGTCCAGAAACGGCATCTCTGCAGCCCAGAAACGGCATCTCTGCAGTCAGATGCAGTATTTTGATCTGTTTTTTTGGTTCCCTAGAGAAACATTTGATCCAATAAAGAACCCTTAGGATGTGTGTATCTTTTCTCCTCTGGTTTGCAGCTGATCTTCTGTGAGGACTACAAGAAGGGGGGAGATGGCCAGGCGTGGCACCAGGACCATTACTGCTGCTGGCGGTGTGGCCAGAGTCTTGACAGCCCCTGTTCCTGTCCCCAAACACCCAGCCCCAAGCCTGTTTAGGCCCTCCACCACCCAGCCGTAACCAAGACCGCTTCTGACAGTTCCTGTCCCCAAACACCAAGACCAGTTTGACAGGCCCATGCTCTTTACACCAAACACCAAGACTGGTTTAAACTCCCCCTTTACCCACCCACCAGCAAAGCCATTACACCAAGGCTGGCCATCTTCTAGAGATAAAATCACATAATATGTATATGATAATGATGTCACTGAGCTAACCCTTCTCTCGGGGACCTACAGTACCCCTGCAGGATTTCCATTAATTTCCTTTTAAACCTTTAATAAAGTCCTCAGTGATTGGTTGTGAACTAAGGGCTCTTCCTTAGAGGCTGAAACGCATACATGACTAGTCATGGGTGCCATGTTAGAATGCAGTAACTAGCTTATATTGGCTAAGTATCAGGTAGTCATTAGGAAGGGCTGTCTCGGGAGGTTCACCACTATACATTATCCAGAAATACACTATATATATACAAATGTATGTGGACACCCCATTCAAATGAGTGGATTCGGCTATTTCAGCCACACCCATTGCTGACAGGTGTATAAGCACACAGCTATGCAATCTCCATAGACAAACATTGGCAGTAGAATCACCTTACTGAAGAGCTCAGTGACTTTCAATGTGGCAATGTCATAAGATGCCACCTTTCCAACAAGTTAGTTTGTAAAGTTTCTGCCCTGCTAAAGCAGGTCAATTGTAAGTGCTGTTATTGTGAAGTGTAAATGTCTAGGAGCAGAAACGGCTCAACCGCGAAGTGGTAGGCCACAAGCTCACAGAACAGGACCTCTGAAAATCGTCTGTCCTTGGTTGCTACACTCACTACCGAGTTCCAAACTGCCTCTTGTAGCAACGTCAGCACAATAACTGTTCGTCGGGAGCTTCATGAAATGGGTTTCCATGGCCGAGCAGCCGCACACAAGCATCACCATGAGCAATGCCAAGGGTCAGCTGTAGTGGTGTAAAGCTCACTGCCTTTGGACCCTGGAGCAATGGAAATGTGTTCTCTGGAGTGATGAATCACACTTCACCATCTGGCAGTCAGACGGACGAATCTGGGTTTGGCGGAAGCCAGGAGAACGCTACCTGCCCGAATGCATAGTGCCAACTGTGTAGTCTGGGGTTGTTTTTCATGGTTCAAGCTTGGCCCCTAAATTTCGGGGAAGGGAAATCTAAATGCTACAGCATACAATGACATTCTAGATTCTGTTCTTCCTTTGATAACAGTTTGGGGAAGGCCCTTTCCTGTTTCAGCATGACAATGCCCAGTGCACAAAGCAAGGTCCATACAGAAATGGTTTGTTGAGATCGTGAGGAAGAACTTGACTGGCCTGCACAGAGCCCTGACCTCAACCCCATCAATCTCCTTTGGGGTGAATTGGAACAAGCCAGGTCTAATTGTCCAACATCAGTGGCCGACCTCACTAATGCTCTTATGGCTGAATGGAAGCAAGTCTCCACAGCATTGTTCCAACATCTAGTGGAAAGCCTTTCCAGAAGAGTGGAGGCTGTTATAGCAGCAATGTTCCAACATCTAGTGGAAAGCCTTCCCAGAAGGGTGGAGGCTGTTATAGCAGTAAATGGGGGGGACAAACTCCATATTAATGCTCATGATTTTGGAATGAGATGTTTGACGAGCAGGTGTCCACATACTTCTGGTAGTGTTTCCTTCTTATGTGTGCTCTTCTCAGTGAGCCTCCGTCTATTGCACTCTAATACTTTATGCACTGACTCAATGATTATCATCAACAGTCTCCACCTCCCTCATATTGCAGCAGGGTGGAAAATGTACCCAATGTTCATACTTGAGTAGAAGTGAAGATGCCTTAATAGAAAATGACTCAAGTAAACGTGAAAGTCATTCAATAAAATACTACTTGAATAAAAGTATTTGGGTTTTAAATATACTTAAGTATCACAGGTAAATGTAATTTATAAAATATACTTAAGTATCAAAAGTATAAATCATTTCAAATTCCTTATATAAAGCAGACCAGATGTTTTCTTGTTTAATTACAGAGAGCCAGGGGCAAACTCCAACATTCAGACATAATTTACAAAGGAAGCATTTGTGTTTAGTGATGTTCTCCTCCACATCAGAGGCAGTAGGGATGACGAGGGATGTTCTCTGTTTAGTGAGTCCTCCAGATCAGAGGCAGTAGGGAGGACCAGGGATGTTCTCCGTTTAGTGAGTCCTCCAGATCAGAGGCAGTAGGGATGACCAGGGATGTTCTCTGTTTAGTGAGTCCTCCAGATCAGAGGCAGTAGGGATGACCAGGGATGTTCTCTGTTTAGTGAGTCCTCCAGATCAGAGGCAGTAGGGATGACCAGGCATGTTCTCTGTTTAGTTAGTCCTCCAGATCAGAGGCAGTAGGGATGACCAGGCATGTTCTCTGTTTAGTGAGTCCTCCAGATCAGAGGCAGTAGGGATGACCATGGATGTTCTCTGTTTAGTGAGTCCTCCAGATCAGAGGCAGTAGGGATGACCAGGCATGTTCTCTGTTTAGTGAGTCCTCCAGATCAGAGGCAGTAGGGATGACCAGGGATGTTCTCTGTTTAGTGAGTCCTCCAGATCAGAGGCAGTAGGGATGACCAGGCATGTTCTCTGTTTAGTGAGTCCTCCAGATCAGAGGCAGTAGGGATGACCAGGCATGTTCTCTGTTTAGTTAGTCCTCCAGATCAGAGGCAGTAGGGATGACCAGGCATGTTCTCTGTTTAGTTAGTCCTCCAGATCAGAGGCAGTAGCGATAGCCAGGGATGTTCTCTGTTTAGTGAGTCCTCCAGATCAGAGGCAGTAGGGATGACCAGGGATGTTCTCTGTTTAGTGAGTCCTCCAGATCAGAGGCAGTAGGGATGACCAGGGATGTTCTCTGTTTAGTGAGTCCTCCAGATCAGAGGCAGTAGAGGATGACCAGGGATGTTCTCTGTTTAGTGAGTCCTCCAGATCAGAGGCAGTAGGGATGACCAGGCATGTTCTCTGTTTAGTGAGTCCTCCAGATCAGAGGCAGTAGGGATGACCAGGCATGTTCTCTGTTTAGTGAGTCCTCCAGATCAGAGGCAGTAGGGATGACCAGGCATGTTCTCTGTTTAGTGAGTCCTCCAGATCAGAGGCAGTAGGGATGACCAGGGATGTTCTCTGTTTAGTGAGTCCTCCAGATCAGAGGCAGTAGGGATGACCAGGCATGTTCTCTGTTTAGTGAGTCCTCCAGATCAGAGGCAGTAGGGATGACCAGGGATGTTCTCTGTTTAGTGAGTCCTCCAGATCAGAGGCAGTAGGGATGACCAGGGATGTTCTCTGTTTAGTTAGTCCTCCAGATCAGAGGCAGTAGGGATGACCAGGGATGTTCTCTGTTTAGTTAGTCCTCCAGATCAGAGGCAGTAGGGATGACCAGGCATGTTCTCTTGATGATTGTGCGAAATAGAACATTTTCCTGTCCAGCTCAGCATTCAAAATGTAACGAGGACGTTTGGGTGTCAGGGGAAAATGTATGGAGTAAAAATTACATAATTTTACTTCACTACATTCCTAAAGAAAACAATGTAATTAAACAAAATATAACTAGGCAAGTCCAGTTAAGAACAAATTCTTATTTACAATGACGGCCTGTCCTGTAGTCCTGTTCTGAAGTCCTGGAGTCCTGTTCTGAAGTCCTGGAGTCCTGTTATGAAGTCCTGGAGTCCTGTCCTGGAGTCCTGTCCTGAAGTCCTTATTGGACCAGATTCACTACCCAGAGCATTGGATAAAAGTAGTGCACTATACACTGAGTATACGAAACATTAGGAACACTCAGGCCTGCTGTCTGTCTCCTATTCACATTGGGTTTGTCTGTCACAGTTGTAGATAAAAATGTATTTCTGCCTCTCAGTCATGAGGTTGTCCATTGTGTATGTTTATGACATGATGAAACCATTTTAAGAAGATGACAATGTTAGAGAAATAAAATGTTATTTTTTGTAGAGCACCCTCCACTCTCGTGTAGTTTTACTTCCTTTTATAATGGTCCTAATGATCATTACAGTCCAGAGATGAAAGAAGGTCATTAGCCTGATGTGGGTCTATTTTAAAGATCAAAGACACTTCCTCTCTGGTTCAGAAGTTAGTAAGTCTTGCCAGAGATGGTCTAAAATGTTCTAACAGGCTTTGTCTCGCTTGCCCTCTCATGTGCCTACGTTACACACACACACACACACACACACACACACACACACACACACACACACACAGCGGTTGTGGGTAGAGAATATAGAGTAGTTAGTAGACCTGGGATGACATAGACCTGGGATGATGTAGAGTAGTTAGTAGACCTGGGATGACGTAGACCTGGGATGATGTAGTTAGACCTGGGATGATGTAGACCTGGGATGATGTAGTGCGTAGACCTGGGATGATGTAGTGAGTAGACCTGGGATGATGTAGAGTAGTTGGTTAAACCTGGGATGACGTAGACCTGGGATGATGTAGAGTAGTTAGTAGACCTGGGATGATGTAGTTAGTTAGACTTGGGATGACGTAGACGTGGGATGATGTAGTTAGTTAGACCTGGGATGACGTAGACGTGGGATGATGTAGTTAGTTAGACCTGGGATGACGTAGACCTGGGATGATGCAGTTAGTTAGACCTGGGATGATGCAGTTAGTTAGACCTGGGATGACGTAGACCTGGGATGATGTAGAGTAGTTAGTAGACCTTGGATGATGTAGAGTAGTTAGTAGACCTGGGTTGATGTAGAGTAGTTAGTAGACCTAGGATGATGTAGTTAGTTAGACCTTGGATGACGTAGACGTGGGATGATGCAGTTAGTTAGACCTGGGATGACGTAGACCTGGGATGATGTAGAGTAGTTAGTAGACCTGGGATGATGTAGAGTAGTTAGTAGACCTGGGATGATGTAGACCTGGGATGATGTAGATTAGTTAATAGATCTGGGATGATGTAGTTAGTTAGACCTGGGATGACGTAGACCTGGGATGATGTAGAGTAGGTAGTAGACCTGGGATGATGTAGAGTAGGTAGTAGACCTGGGATGATGTAGAGTAGTTAATAGATCTGGGATGATGTAGTTAGTTAGACCTGGGATGATGTAGAGTAGTGAGTTAGACCTGGGATGACGTAGACCTGGGATGATGTAGAGTAGTTAGTAGACCTGGGATGATGTAGAGTAGTTAGTAGACCTGGGATGATGTAGAGTAGTTAATAGATCTGGGATGATGTAGTTAGTTAGACCTGGGATGACGTAGACGTGGGATGATGTAGTTAGTTAGACCTGGGATGACGTAGACGTGGGATGATGTAGTTAGTTAGACCTGGGATGACGTAGACCTGGGATGATGCAGTTAGTTAGACCTGGGATGACGTAGACCTGGGATGATGTAGAGTAGTTAGTAGACCTGGGATGATGTAGAGTAGTTAGTAGACCTGGGATGATGTAGTTAGTTAGACCTTGGATGACGTAGACGTGGGATGATGCAGTTAGTTAGACCTGGGATGACGGAGACCTGGGATGATATAGAGTAGTTAGTAGACCTGGGATGATGTAGAGTAGTTAGTAGACCTGGGATGATGTAGAGTAGTTAGTAGACCTGGGATGATGTAGACCTGGGATGATGTAGAGTAGTTAGTAGACCTGGGATGATGTAGACCTGGGATGATGTAGAGTAGTTAGTAGACCTGGACTGTGTCCCAAATGGCACCCTGTTCCCTTTAGACGGCTCTAAAGTAGTGCTCTATATAGGGAATAGGGTGCCAGCCCTGGTGTAAAGTAGTGCTCTATATAGGGAATAGGGTGCCAGCCCTGGTGTAAAGTAGTGCACTATGTAGGGAATAGAGTGCCAGCCCTGGTCTAAAGTAGTGCACTATGTAGGGAATAGGGTGCCAGCCCTGGTCTAAAGTAGTGCACTATGTAGGGAATAGGGTGCCAGCCCTGGTGTAAAGTAGTGCGCTACGTAGGGAATAGGGTGCCAGCCCTGCTCTAAAGTAGTGCACTATATAGGGAATAGGGTGCCAGCCCTGGTCTAAAGTAGTGCACTATATAGGGAATAGGGTGCCAGCCCTGATCTAGTGTAGTGCACTATATAGGGAATAGGGTGCCAGCCCTGGTCTAACGTACTGCACTATATAGGGAATAGGGTGCCAGCCCTGCTCTAAAGTAGTGCACTATATAGGGAATAGGGTGCCAGCCCTGGTCTAAAGTAGTGCACTATATAGGGAATAGGGTGCCAGCCCTGATCTAGTGTAGTGCACTATATAGGGAATAGGGTGCCAGCCCTGGTCTAACGTACTGCACTATATAGGGAATAGGGTGCCAGCCCTGGTCTAACGTAGTGCACTATATAGGGAATAGGGTGCCGTTTGGGAACCAGATTTTTGTTCATAAAACTGGAATTAAGTGGTAGACACCTGGAATTCCCCAAAGCAGAATATTTTTTTTTAAATACACATTTTTAATAAATTCTCCAGTTTTTATTTCTTTGTTATTTGACTACTCTATTAGGTTTTAGGATCATAATATGTTCAGATTTTTTTTCTCCAGGAGTGTTCGTGTGGATATGGACTAAAACGAACAACTGTGTCTTGGATGGGCTTCTGCTTTCAGAAATGCTTCTGACATGTAATAGTAGTATAATTAAAGTGATCTAAAGCAGTTTTTGTTGAAACTTTAGTTCTATGGTTAGTTATCTTGTTAGATAAGAAAGTTAATATGTTGTGGTGTTTGTTTTAAAACAGTAGGTGACTGTGAGCTCTTTTTTTGCAATTTGACAATGAGTACGTTTACATGCACACTAATTGTTACGGTGAGTGAATGAGGACCCAAAAGCGAATTAACTTAAACAGAGCTTCTTTAATAACCAAACATAGGTAGGCTCAGATAGACCGGCAGATTCCGACAGGACAGGACAAGGTTACAGCAAACATAACGATAGTCTGGTTCAGGCATGAAACACAACAAACAAGAATCCGACAAGGACAGGAACAGAAACAGAGAGAGATATAGGGACCTAATCAGAGGGAAAAAGGGAACAGGTGGGAAACGGGGTGAATGGGTAGTCAGAGGAGACAAGGAACAGCTGGGGGAAAGCGGGGGAGAAAAGGTAACCTAACAACGACCAGCAGAGGGAGACAGGGTGAAGGGAAAGGACAGAGACAAGACACAACATGACAGTACATGACAGTACCCCCCCACTCACCGAGCGCCTCCTGGCGCACTCGAGGAGGAAACCTGGCGGCAACGGAGGAAATCCTCGATCAGCGCACGGTCCAGCACGTCCCGAGAGGGAACCCAACTCCTCTCCTCAGGACCGTACCCCTCCCAATCTACGAGGTACTGGTGACCACGGCCCCGAGGACGCATGTCCAAAATCCTGCGGACCCTGTAGATGGGTGCGCCCTCGACAAGGATGGGGGGGGGGGAAGACGAGCGGGGGCGCGAAGAACGGGCTTGATACAGGAGACATGGAAGACCGGGTGGACGCGACGAAGGTATCGCGGAAGAAGAAGTCGAACTGCGACAGGATTAATGACCCGAGAAATACGGAACGGACCAATGAACCGCGGGGTCAACTTGCGAGAAGCCGTCTTAAGGGGAAGGTTCTGAGTGGAGAGCCAAACTCTCTGACCGCGACAATATCTAGGACTCTTAGTTCTACGCTTATTAGCAGCCCTCACAGTCTGCGTCCTATAACGGCAAAGTGCAGACCTGACCCTCTTCCAGGTGCGCTCGCAACGTTGGACAAAAGCCTGAGCGGAGGGGACGCTGGACTCGGCGAACTGAGATGAGAACAGCGGAGGCTGGTACCCGAGGCTACTCTGAAAAGGAGATAGCCCGGTCGCAGACGAAGGAAGCGAGTTGTGGGCGTATTCTGCCCAGGGGAGCTGTTCTGACCAAGACGCAGGGTTGCGAAAAGAAAGACTGCGTAAGATGCGACCAATAGTCTGATTGGCCCGTTCTGCTTGACCGTTAGACTGGGGGTGAAAGCCGGAAGAGAGACTGACGGAAGCCCCAATCAAACGGCAAAACTCCCTCCAAAATTGAGACGTGAATTGCGGACCTCTGTCCGAAACGACGTCTGACGGAAGGCCATGAATTCTGAAAACATTCTCGATGATGATTTGTGCCGTCTCTTTAGCAGAAGGAAGCTTAGCAAGGGGAATGAAATGAGCCGCCTTAGAGAACCTATCGACAACCGTAAGAATAACAGTCTTCCCCGCTGACGAAGGCAGTCCGGTGACAAAATCTAAGGCGATGTGAGACCATGGTCGAGAGGGAATGGGAAGCGGCCTGAGACGGCCGGCAGGAGGAGAGTTACCGGACTTAGTCTGCGCGCAGACCGAACAAGCAGCCACGAAACGACGCGTGTCATGCTCCCGGGTGGGCCACCAAAAACGCTGGCGAATGGAAGCAAGCGTACCCCGAACGCCAGGGTGGCCGGCTAACTTGGCAGAGTGAGCCCACTGAAGAACGGCCAGACGAGTAGGAACGGGAACGAAAAGAAGGTTCCTAGGACAAGCGCGCGGCGACGGAGTGTGAGTGAGCGCTTGCTTTACCTGCCTCTCAATTCCCCAGACAGTCAACCCGACAACACGCCCCTCAGGGAGAATCCCCTCGGGGTCAGTGGAGGCTACTGAAGAACTGAAGAGACGAGATAAAGCATCAGGCTTGGTGTTCTTAGAGCCCGGACGATAAGAAATCACGAACTCGAAACGAGCGAAAAACAGCGCCCAACGCGCCTGACGCGCATTAAGTCGTTTGGCAGAACGGATGTACTCAAGGTTCCTATGGTCAGTCCAAACGACAAAAGGAACGGTCGCCCCCTCCAACCACTGTCGCCATTCGCCTAGGGCTAACCGGATGGCGAGCAGTTCGCGGTTTCCCACATCATAGTTACGTTCCGACGGCGACAGGCGATGAGAAAAATACGCGCATGGGTGGACCTTGTCGTCAGAGAGGGAGCGCTGAGAAAGAATGGCTCCCACGCCCACCTCTGACGCGTCAACCTCGACAACGAACTGTCTAGAGACGTCAGGTGTAACAAGGATAGGAGCGGATGTAAAACGATTCTTGAGGAGATCAAAAGCTCCCTGGGCGGAAACGGACCACTTAAAGCACGTCTTGACAGAAGTAAGGGCTGTGAGAGGAGCTGCCACCTGACCGAAATTACGGATGAAACGACGATAGAAGTTCGCGAAGCCGAGAAAGCGCTGCAGCTCGATGCGTGACTTAGGGGCGGGCCAATCAATGACAGCTTGGACCTTAGCGGGATCCATCTTAATGCCTTCAGCGGAAATAACAGAACCGAGAAATGTGACGGAGGAGGCATGAAAAGTGCACTTCTCAGCCTTCACAAAAAGGCAATTCTCTAAAAGGCGCTGGAGGACACGTCGAACGTGCTGAACATGAATCTGGAGTGACGGTGAAAAAATCAGGATATCGTCAAGGTAAACGAAAACAAAGATGTTCAGCATGTCTCTCAGGACATCATTGACTAATGCCTGAAAGACAGCTGGAGCGTTAGCGAGGCCGAAAGGAAGAACCCGGTATTCAAAGTGCCCTAACGGAGTGTTAAACGCCGTCTTCCACTCGTCCCCCTCCCTGATGCGCACGAGATGGTAAGCGTTACGAAGGTCCAACTTAGTGAAAAACCTGGCTCCCTGCAGGATCTCGAAGGCTGAAGACATAAGAGGAAGCGGATAACGATTCTTCACTGTTATGTCATTCAGCCCTCGATAATCTATGCAGGGGCGCAGAGACCTGTCCTTCTTCTTGACAAAAAAAAAACCCGCTCCGGCGGGAGAGGAGGAGGGGACTATGGTACCGGCGTCAAGAGCTACAGACAAATAATCCTCGAGAGCCTTACGTTCGGGAGCCGACAGAGAGTATAGTCTACCCCGGGGGGGAGTGGTTCCCGGAAGGAGATCAATACTACAATCATACGACCGGTGTGGAGGAAGAGAGGTGGCCCTGGACCGACTGAACACCGTGCGCAGATCGTGATATTCCTCCGGCACCCCTGTCAAATCACCAGGCTCCTCCTGTGAAGAAGAGACAGAGGAAACAGGAGGGATAGCAGACATTAAACATTTCACATGACAAGAGACGTTCCAGGAGAGGATAGAATTACTAGACCAATTAATGGAAGGATTATGACAAACTAGCCAGGGATGGCCCAAAACAACAGGTGTAAAAGGTGAACGAAAAATTAAAAAAGAAATGGTTTCGCTATGATTACCAGAAACAGTGAGGGTTAAAGGTAGCGTCTCACGCTGAATCCTGGGGAGAGGACTACCATCCAGGGCGAACAAGGCCGTGGACTCCCTTAACTGTCTGAGAGGAATGTCATGTTCCCGAGCCCAGGTCTCGTCCATAAAACAGCCCTCCGCCCCAGAGTCTATTAAGGCACTGCAGGAAGCTGACGAACCGGTCCAGCGTAGATGGACCGACAAGGTAGTGCAGGATCTTGAAGGAGAGACAGGAGTAGTAGCGCTCACCAGTAGCCCTCCGCTTACTGATGAGCTCTGGCTTTTACTGGACATGAAGTGACAAAATGACCAGCAGAACCGCAATAGAGACAGAGGCGGTTGGTGATTCTCCGTTCCCTCTCCTTAGTCGAGATGCGGATACCTCCCAGCTGCATAGGCTCAGCTCCCGAGCCGGCAGAGGAAGATGGTAGTGATGCGGAGAGGGGGGCAACGGAGAGCGCGAGCTCCTTTCCACGAGCTCGGTGACGAAGATCAACCCGTCGCTCAATGCGAATAGCGAGTTCAATCAAGGAATCCACGCTGGAAGGAACCTCCCGGGAGAGAATCTCATCCTTTACCTCTGCGCGGAGACCCTCCAGAAGACGAGCGAGCAAGGCCGGCTCGTTCCAGCCACTGGAGGCAGCAAGAGTGCGAAACTCAATAGAGTAGTCTGTTATGGATCGATTGCCTTGACATAGGGAAGACAGGGCCCTGGAAGCCTCCTCCCCAAAAACAGATCGATCAAAAACCCGTATCATCTCCTCCTTAAAGTCCTGATACTGGTTAGTACACTCAGCCCTTGCCTCCCAGATTGCCGTGCCCCACTCACGAGCCCGTCCAGTAAGGAGAGATATGACGTAGGCGACACGAGCAGTGCTCCTGGCGTAAGTGTTGGGCTGGAGAGAAAACACAATATCACACTGGGTGAGGAACGAGCGGCATTCAGTGGGCTCCCCAGAGTAACACGGCGGGTTATTGATTCTGGGCTCCGGAGATTCGAAAGCCCTGGAAGTGGCCGGTGGATCGAGGCGGAGATGGTGAACCTGTTCTGTGAGGTTGGAGACTTGGGTGGCCAGGGTCTCAACGGCATGTCGAGCAGCAGACAATTCCTGCTCGTGTCTGCCTAGCATCGCTCCCTGGATCTCGACGGCTGAGTGGAGAGGATCCGAAGTCGCTGGGTCCATTCTTGGTCGGATTCTTCTGTTACGGTGAGTGAATGAGGACCCAAAAGCGAATTAACTTAAACAGAGCTTCTTTAATAACCAAACATAGGTAGGCTCAGATAGACCGGCAGATTCCGACAGGACAGGACAAGGTTACAGCAAACATAACGATAGTCTGGTTCAGGCATGAAACACAACAAACAAGAATCCGACAAGGACAGGAACAGAAACAGAGAGAGATATAGGGACCTAATCAGAGGGAAAAAGGGAACAGGTGGGAAACGGGGTGAATGGGTAGTCAGAGGAGACAAGGAACAGCTGGGGGAAAGCGGGGGAGAAAAGGTAACCTAACAACGACCAGCAGAGGGAGACAGGGTGAAGGGAAAGGACAGAGACAAGACACAACATGACAGTACATGACACTAATAATCTGATATTAAATTGATTATGGTAGAAGGCAGAGTATGGCGTTAGTCATGTAAACGCCTTTATTCTGCTTGTCTTAATTAATCAGCGTCAAAATCGAAGTAAGCAATACACCGATTTAAAAAAAACACCTGGTTTTCTGAACAATCTTTCAAATTGTTAATACAAGTAAACTGTTTAAATCGGAGTTCCACGGGTGTATTGGAGCGGCACGTGTGCCAGCATCAGCAACGCAAGCCTCCCTCTGTATGTGCCAGTAAAGTCTGTGAGTGAAGTGAGTTGGTGAAAAACTGAATGTACATGTTTTTATAAATAGTTATCGCATACAAACTTTTCATATGTCCCGAACTCGGAATCAAATAGTCACATTGTCACTGTGGTGTAACGTTTTATTCTGATTGGACTTTTGATAAATGCAGAAAATTGACAATCAGTAGACTGATTGCAGATATCTTTCTTCTTGCAAAGCATGTAAAAGTTTTTAAAACGATTTATATTAACCTGATTCTCCCAAATAATAATGTCATTATTGTTTGCATGTGATCGTGCTCAATATTTGCCTTGTAGAAGTACATTTTGTTATTTTTTTTTCATGTACTTTCTTCTTACCTCTCTACATATAGTAAGTATAGTTTCTCTTGGTTTGTATTTTTATTATAGATACTATAATAAAAGTATTTTGATCCCGTCTTTATGTTTGATTTGATTTTCTTGGTGTTATAAATGTCAATGTGTCAGAATACAGTCTTATTGGTCAGAGTTTTTATTCATTGTTCCACAAACGTTCATTGTTCACACACACACAGAATTAAACATCAATCCTTAGAGCTATATAAAAGGTCATATACAGTAAAATGCCATCTGAGCTGGTTTAGAACCAGACAATCTACATTGTGCAAAGGATAGGGAATAAATCCATGGTGGAGTCCAGTACACAGTAGCTCATCTCTTCAGTCTCTTGGGGGGGGGCTCTTCAGTCTCCTTGGGGGGGCTCTTCAGTCTCCTGGGGGGGGGGGCTCTTCAGTCTCCTGGGGGGGGCTCTTCAGTCTCTTGGGGGGGCTCTTCAGTCTCTTGGGGGGGCTCTTCAGTCTCCTGGGGGGGGGGGCTCTTCAGTCTCCTGGGGGGGGGGGGCTCTTCAGTCTCCTGGGGGGGGCTCTTCAGTCTCCTGGGGGGGGGGGGGGGGGGCTCTTCAGTCTCCTGGGGGGGGGGGCTCTTCAGTCTCCTGGGGGGGGGGCTCTTCAGTCTCCTGGGGGGGGGGCTCTTCAGTCTCCTGGGGGGGGGGCTCTTCAGTCTCCTGGGGGGGGGCTCTTCAGTCTCCTGGGGGGGGCTCTACAGTCTCCTGGGGGGGGGCTCTTCAGTCTCCTGGGGGGGGGGGCTCTTCAGTCTCCTGTGGGGGGGGGGCTCTTCAGTCTCCTGTGGGGGGGGGGGGCTCTTCAGTCTCCTGGGGGGATCACCGTTGTCGGTGATCAGGCCTACCACTGTTGTGTTGTCTGCAAACTTAATGATGGTGTTGGAGTCGTGCCTGGCCGTGCAGTCATTAGTAAACAGGGAGTACAGGAGGGGAATGAGAACTCACCCCTGAGTGGCCCTGTGTTGAGGATTAGCATGGCATATGTGTTGTTACCTAGCCTTACCACCTGGGGGCGGCCCGTCAGGATGCCCAGGATCCAGTTGCAGAGGGAGGTGTTTAGTCCCAGGGTCCTTTGAGGGCACTATGGTGTTGAATGCTGAGCTGTAGTCAATGAATGTTCCTTTTGTCCAGTTGGGAAAGGGCAGTGTGGAGTGCAATAGAGATTGCATCATCTTTGGATCTGTTGGGGCGGTATGCAAAGTGGAGTGGGTCTAGGGTTTCTGGGATAATGGTGTTGATGTGAGCCATGACCAGCCTTTCAAAGCACTTCATGGCTACAGACATGAGATCTATGGGTCGGAAGTCATTTAGGCAGGTTACATTAGTGTTCTTGGGCACAGGGACTATGGTGGTCTGCTTGAAACATGTTAGTATTATAGACTCAGTCAGGGAAAGGTTAAAAATGTCAGTGAAGACACTTGCCAGTTGGTCAGCGCATGCTCAGAGTACACTTCCTGGTAAACCGTCTGGCCCTGCGGCCTTGTGAATGTTGACCTGTTTAAAGGTCTTACTCACATCGGATACAGAGAGCGTGAGTCATCTGGAACAGCTGATGCTCTCATGCATGCTTCAGTGTTGCTTGCCTTGAAGAAAGCATAGAAGTAATTTAGCTCGTGGTGGTTGGCTTGTGTCACTGGGCAGCTCACGGCTGTGCTTCCCTTTGTAGTCTAATAGTTTGCAAGCCCTGCCACATCCGACGAGGGTCGGAGCCAGTGTAGTATGATTCAATCTTAGTCCTGTATTAACGTTTTGCCTGTTTGATGGTTCGTCTGAGGGCATAGCGGGGTTTCTTATAAGCATCCGGTTTAGAGTCCCACTCCTTGAAAGTGGCAGCTCTACACTTTAGCTCAGTGTGGATGTTGCCTGTAATCCATGGCTTCTGGTTGGGGTATGTACGTACGGTCACTGTGGGGACTATCAGGAATCAAGGTAATCAAGGTAATTGGTAATAGTTTATTTTTCCAACAGGGGCAGGAAATAGACAAAGGCAGGCAGGGGTCAGGCAGGGGTCAGGCAGGGGTCAGTAAACCAGAGTGTGTGCAACGGTACCGGACAGCAGGCAGGCTCAGGGTCAGGGTAGGCAGAGGTCAACAAACCAGAGGTGGGGCATAGGTACAGGTCAGCAGGCAGGCAGGCTCAGGGTCAGGGTAGGCAGAGGTCAACAAGCCAGAGGTGGGGCAAAGGTACAGGTCAGCAGACAGGCAGGCTCAGGGTCAGGGGCATGCAAGGGTCAAAACCACGGCCACTAGGAGCACCGCCTCTGGATGAGCTGGTTGAGTGCGGTCTTAGTGCCAGCATCGGTTTGTGGTGGTAAATAGACAGCTATGAAAAATATAGATGAACTATCTTGGTAAATAGGTCTATTGCTTATCATGAGATACTCTACCTCAGGAGAGTAAAACCTTGAGACTTTCTCAATATTAGATCATGTCATCTGACATCAAACTTGTCATTATGAAAAAGTATCAACACAGAAACTACAGGCTGACATCAGCAGCCTGGTGGTCCAAAACAACTGTTGTATTTAATTAAACACCAATATATCCACAAGTCTAAAAATGCATACCATAAGCATCTTTATAAACAGATAACGACCACATCATTAAGCTGACATCTTCACTTCAGCTCATTATTTTGTCTTCATTTTTTACTGGAAAATAATTAATTCTCATTGCACTGATCTGAAATAACTGACCAGGTGAAAAAGCTTCCACCATCTTGTTTAAGTTCTAAAGAGGTTCCACAAAGAAGGACAAATGAGCTCCATTTCTTTTCCATTGTACTGAGCATGTTCTGTCCGTCACCTTCCCTTCTAGGTTCCCTGTGTATTATGGGATGGAGGCACCGTGGCAACCTTTGTAAAAAAAATATATATATATATTTCCTTCAGTTCACGAGAGTGTGTATATGTGTGTTTGAATGCAATCCTCTACCTGCACACACTGTATAAAGATTTTCTATTGTGTCATTGACTGTACGTTTGTTTAAGTGTAACTCTGTTTGTGTTGCACTGCTTTGCTTTATCTTGGCCAGGTCGCAGTTGTAAATGAGAACTTGTTCTCTACTGGCCTCCCTGGTTAAATAAAGGGTTAGGGTTATATATATAAATACCTGGTTAAATAAACGGTTATATATATATATAAATACCTGGTTAAATAAAGGGTTAGGGTTATATATATAAATAATTGGTTAAATAAAGGTGAATTAAAGATAAATAAATAAACTACATGGCGTCCTCACACACAGTAGGAGAGATATTTAGATCACAAGGACACATGGTAGGAAAAAGCTTTCTATTCCCTATACAGGACACTACTTTTGTCCAGAACACAATGGGCCCTTGGTCAAAAGTAGTGCACTACATGTACAAGCGATTAGGGGGCCATTTGGAATGCATTTCCTATGCTGGAGTAATAAGGAGCGATTTTGTGTGATCATGATGAACTGAGAGAGTCGTCCGACTGATCCATGTAAAGGAAAGAATGAATGGGGCCATGTATCGTAAGATTTTGAGTGAAAACCTCCTTCCATCAGCAAGGGCATGGAATGTTCTTGTTATTGACCAAATACTTATTTTCCACCATAATTTGCTAATAAATTAATTACAAATCCTACAATGTGATTTTCTGGATTTTTTTTTCTCATTTTGTCTGTCATAGTTGAAGTGTACCTATGATGAAAATTACAGGCCTCTCTCATCTTTTTAAGTGGGAGAACTTGCACAATTGATGGCTGACTAAATACTTTTTTGCCCCACTCTGTACCTAGTGTATTTCCTTGAAACGAATGAAAAACAAACAAAAAACAGCTGCATTTTGTTGAGTGAAATTAGTTTCACTTTAAACTCTTCTGTGCTTGATCATTTTAATGAATTACCATCTGCTGTAAAAAACATCAAACATTTACTGTTGTTAAAAAATCTCTCACACCAGTCCCAGAACCCCAAATAACACATTTGAACAATGTGCAGTTGTGCATATACAGTACAGCGAGATCACATATGCTTCCATTACCTACTTTCACTTAACTCATAGACGTTTATCCCCCCCCCCCCCCCTGGACAAACGTTGAATACTGAAGTGAGAACGTGAGATCTCGTTGGCATGTATCCATACATCCATATATCCAAGTCATATGAGGGACATAAAACCTAAACCGAGTGGAATTTCAGACTGTGGCTTAGCTTTTTATTTGCACAGACCGGAGAGTCTGTACTCTGTGTCCCAAATGGCACTCCGTCCTTATGTAGAGCACTACATTTGACCAGAGCCTTATGGGCCCTAAAGTCATCAGGGCACTAAATATGGAATTGGTTGTCATTTGGGACACAGCCTGCGATGTTGGTTTTGACATTCGCTCAAGTCATATTTGGGGCTTTGGAAAGGAGTATTGATTTAATTTAACCTACTAAACTCCTGGCATTGGTCCGCGAAAGGATATCTGTTTTGATCCTCAGCCACAATAATGTCCTACATGGGCCCCCGTAGTCTAAATATCCACATCACTCTGTGGCTACGGTGCCCAAGACATAAAAAAAAACAAGGTGCTACTTGATTGCTGCATGAGATCAACTGGTACCTGTCAGTATATTTTGTGTGTGTGCATATGTGAGTGTGTTTGCTGGCTTGGAACATGAACCATTTTTACTATGCACCACTGCCCAGCTAAGCATCAACATTGCAGGATACTTTCTTCTTGATTTTACAGTTCTTGGATTCCAGTTCCTTGGCAAGTGATAGGATACCTCAGAACCTAACCTCAAAGACAGACAGACAGACAGACAGGTAAATGGTCCTAGCCTCTCGTATCCCCTCCTGCTGACTCCGTCTGCCTGTCTGTCTACCCATCCAGCCGTCTACCCATCCGTCCGTCCAGACAGACAGACAGATGGGTAAACAGACAGACAGATGGATGGGTAGACGGACGGACAGACTGACGGACGGGAGGATGGGTAGACAGACAGACAGACAGGAGGATGGGTAGACAGACAGACAGACAGAGTCAGACAGACAGTGTGAGACAGACAGTGTCAGACAGACAGACAGTGTGTCAGACAGACAGAGTGTCAGACAGACAGTGTCAGACAGACAGTGTCAGACAGACAGTGTCAGACAGACAGTGTCAGACAGACAGACAGACAGACAGTGTCAGACAGTGTCAGACAGACAGTGTCAGACAGACAGACAGGCAGACAGACAGACAGACAGACAGACAGACAGACAGACAGACAGACAGACAGACAGACAGACAGACAGAGTCAGACAGACAGAGTCAGACAGACAGAGTCAGACAGACAGTGTGAGACAGACAGTGTCAGACAGACAGACAGTGTGTCAGACAGACAGAGTGTCAGACAGACAGTGTCAGACAGACAGACAGACAGTGTCAGACAGACAGACAGACAGACAGACAGGTAAATGGTCCTAGCCTCTCGTATCCCCTCCTGCTGACTCCGTCTGCCTGTCTGTCTACCCATCCAGCCGTCTACCCATCCGTCCGTCCAGACAGACAGACAGATGGGTAAACAGACAGACAGATGGATGGGTAGACGGACGGACAGACTGACGGACGGGAGGATGGGTAGACAGACAGACAGACAGGAGGATGGGTAGACAGACAGACAGACAGAGTCAGACAGACAGTGTGAGACAGACAGTGTCAGACAGACAGACAGTGTGTCAGACAGACAGAGTGTCAGACAGACAGTGTCAGACAGACAGTGTCAGACAGACAGTGTCAGACAGACAGTGTCAGACAGACAGACAGACAGACAGTGTCAGACAGTGTCAGACAGACAGTGTCAGACAGACAGACAGGCAGACAGACAGACAGACAGACAGACAGACAGACAGACAGACAGACAGACAGACAGAGTCAGACAGACAGAGTCAGACAGACAGAGTCAGACAGACAGTGTGAGACAGACAGTGTCAGACAGACAGACAGTGTGTCAGACAGACAGAGTGTCAGACAGACAGTGTCAGACAGACAGACAGACAGTGTCAGACAGACAGACAGACAGACAGACAGTGTCAGACAGTGTCAGACAGACAGTGTCAGACAGACAGTGTCAGACAGACAGTGTCAGACAGTGTCAGACAGACAGTGTCAGACAGACAGTGTCAGACAGACAGACAGACAGACAGACAGTTAGTTGGCAAGCGATAAGATAACTTAGACCCTAAACCCATGCTTCTTTATTTGATGACAGACTGCAGGGCTAACAATAACCCGTGTGTGTTGACATAGCCCCAGTAAGAATCCCTGATATTCAACCTTCCAGAACTCATTCTACATTGTCAGGTCCTTACGTCATCCACAATTAACCAGACCTACCCATTTCCTTCCTGGAGAAAAAAAAGAAAGAGACAAAATAAATGATTGTGATATTTCATAGGATTGAAATGGAGCTATGCAGGCTGCTATTTTGGGGGGCCGAACTGCATAACGTAATGGAGATGGAATGTTATTTATTCAGGTTGATTATCTATTTCCAGCTCAGATGAGATGCCCAATGCCATGCTATATAATATTATTCTACGCTGGCGTTGCGTAAGGACGATTGCCAGGGCTCTTTAAGCTGCTTTAGTGGTTGAACGAACCTCAGTCAACCTTGTTACTGATGCGTCATTCACCAGTCCACGGGGGACATACCATTCTACAAACACCTCATGCAATAATTAGCTGCCTGCTAAACACCAGCTCAGCATCCGGGATTAAAACCTTTCGGTTTAGTTTCATGTCAAGTCAAACAGCAGTTACCGTGCCAAAGCCATCTACTACTTTGGCTCTGTTTTGAGAGAAAAAGTTGTGCTGTTCCCTGCAGCTTCATTGATGCCCTCACCAGCCAGCCAAACAAACAAACGGCCTTCCCTCCACTCCCAGACATCCACATGGTGCTAAAGACATCCTGCTAATTCCGCTAACCTGCGTTTTGTCTTTTAATGGGGATTGGCATGATTTTGGTGGATCTATTTTAAATTGTTGGTGTTGAACTAGGGTGTGGTACGTACCCAGTTTACACCCCGATGGTCTCTCTGACAGAGCTTCAGAGTTCCTCAGTGGAGATGGGAGAACCTTCCAGAAGGACAGCCATCTCTGCAGCACTCCACCAATTAGGCCTTTATTGTAGAGTGGCCAGACGGAAGCCGAAAGGCACCTAAAGACTCTCAGACCATGAGATACAAGATTATCTGGTCTGATGAAACTCTTTGGCCTGAATGAACTCTCAGACCATGACAAACAACATTCTCTGGTCTGATGAAACTCTTTGGCCTGACTGCCAAGCGTCACGTCTGGAGGAAACCTGGCACCATCCCTACGGTGAAGCATGATGGTGGCAGAATTATGCTGTGGGGATGTTTTTCAGCAGTAGGGACTGTGTGACTAGTCAGGATCGACGGAACGGTGAACATAGCAAAGTACAGAGAGATCCTTGATGAAAACCTGCTCAAAACCTCAGACTGGAGTGAAGGTTCACCTTCCAACAGGACAACGACCCTTAACACACAGGCAAGACAATGCAAGAGTGGCTTCAGGACAAGTCTCTGAATGTCCTTGAGTTGCCCAGCCAGAGCCCTGACTGGAACCTGATCGAACATCTCTTGAGAGACCTGAAAATAGCTGTGCAGCGACGCTCCCTATCCAACCTGACCGAGCTTGAGAGGATCTACAGAGAAGAATGGGAGAAATACTCCCCAAATACAGGTGTGTCAAGCTTGTAGCGTCATACCCAAGAAGACTCAAGGCTGTAATCACTGCCAAAGGTGATGTCATTATGGGGTATTGTGATGTCATTATGGGCTATTGTGATGTCATTATGGGGTATTGTGATGTCATTATGGGGTATTCTGTGTAGATTGATGAGGGAAACAACTGTTTAATACATTGTAGAATAAGAATGTAAAGTAAAAAAAACTTGGAAAAAGTCAAGGGATCTGAATACTTTCTTAGTGCCAATGTATATGAATATGGACAGTGTTTTGTGAACGAGTCATGTACGGCCTTGTGTCAATTGAGAACGGTTGATTTAGTCAGTAGTTCTTATAATTCTCTCATCAGGGACCCTCAGCTATTCCAGAGTTTTCAACTTGTTATTGAACACAATAATAAAGGTTATTAATGAAGAAAACTGTACAGTTCTACAAAGAACCTTTTGAGATTGAGAAAGGTTCTTTATAGAACCATTCTCCATTAAAAAAAATGGTTGTAGCCACAGCGGAACCCTTTTTTGGTGTGATATATAAACTGTTAACAATGTTATATGTTATAATGGTTATAATGGTTCGTTACAGAACCTTAGGAATTGGTTATTTATAGCACCATATGAGCATGGTTCTTTATTGAACCTTGAAACAAAGTTTCCATTTATCATCGAAAAGGGTTTCTTCTTCTATGGTTACAAGCCAAAGAAGTTGGCACCACATAGAACCATTTTGAGAAGCAGACATAGTCATTTATATAGTGATTTTATCACGCCTGTCCGGCGCTAGGAAACCCTAAAGAACACTGCGTGACGAGGTGTTTTATCGGTCGCTATGAAGAGAAGCCTTAGCCGATTGAGAGTAACTGCTATCCGAATTAAAGAGATCTTATCTGAAGGCATGGCTCTAGATTTGGCATGGCATGTGAACCTGGAATGAATCTCTGTGTTATTCATTTTATGAATCGTAAATCACAGAAGCAATGTGAAACGTAAGAACTCTTGAGACACAAAAGATTACTAGAAACTAATAATAAATCATGTACATACTTAGAGACGAATACGGTAACTAGTCAACAATACAAAGTCATTAGTTACTTCAAAGTCTTGTCTAATACATCTGGGTAATTTCAACCATTTGAGTTATACATGTCTTACTGCTGATTTATAAACTAAATATGAACAAAAAAATTAACAGTTTTAGCTGCTTCAAAAACACTTAAACACAGGGACTTGACGTTCTAGTCATTATTTTAGCCTTCTCTAGTTTGATTCATGTCCAGACACACACTTTAGTTACTCACTGTTTCTGTTTCCACATATCATCTTTCTATGAGGAGTCAATGGTAACTTCCAAATGGCACCTTCATCCTCACACAGACCTATGGACCCTGGTCAAAAGTAGTGCACGATATAAGGGAATAGGGTGCCATAGGGCTCTGGTCTAAAGTAGTGCACTATATAGGGAATAAGGTGCCATTTGGGATGCCGACACTCTATCTGTTAGTGTGTGGACATGATCTACTGGGACTGGGAGAGGATTAGGAGAGGTAGGACTAGGAGAGGTAGGACTAGTAGAGGTAAGAATAGGAGAGGACTAGGAGAGGGCTGGGAGAGGCAAGACCCGGAGAGGTAAGACCCGGAGAGGTAGGACTAGGAGAGGTAGGACTAGGAGAGGTAAGATTAGGAGAGATTGGACTAGGAGAGGTGGGACCAGGAGTGGTCGGACTAGGAGAGGTAAGACTAAGAGAGGTAAGACTAGGAGAGGTAAGACTAGGAGAGGTAAGACTAGGAGAGGACTAGGAGAGGACTAGGAGAGGTAAGATTAGGAGAGGTAAGACTAGGAGAGGTAAGACTAGGAGAGGGTTGACTAGGAGAGGACTAGGAGAGGTAAGACTAGGAGAGGTAAGACTAGGAGAGGACTAGGAGAGGTAAGACTAGGAGAGGACTAGGCGAGGTGAAACAGAGGTAGGACTATGAGAGGTAAAACAGAGGTAGGACTAGGAGAGGTAAAACAGAGGTAGGACTAGGAGAGGTAGGACTAGGAGAGGACTAGAAGGGGTAGGACTGGGAGATTAGGACTAGGATAGGCAGGACTATCAAGGGAGGACTAGGAGAGGTAAGATTAGTAGAGGACGAGGAGAGGTAGGATTTGGAGTGGACTTGGAGAGGTAGTGCTAGGAAAGGTAGGACTATTAGAGGTAAGACTAGGAGAGGTAAGACTATGAGAGGTAGGACTAGGAGAGGACTAGGAGAGGCTTGACTAGGAGAGGCTTGACTAGGAGAGGTAAGACTAGGAGAGGTAAGACTAGGAGAGGTAAGACTAGGAGAGGTAGGACTAGGAGAGGACTAGGAGAGGTAGGACTAGGAGAGGCTTGACTAGGAGAGGTAAGACTAGGAGAGGTAAGACTAGGAGAGGTAAGACTAGGAGAGGTAAGACTAGGAGAGGTAGGACTAGGAAAGGTAAGACTAGGAAAGGTAAGACTAGGAGAGGTAGGACTAGGAGAGGCTTGACTAGGAGAGGCTTGACTAGGAGAGGTAAGACTAGGAGAGGTAAGACTAGGAGAGGTAGGACTAGGAAAGGTAAGACTAGGAAAGGTAAGACTAGGAGAGGTAAGACTAGAAGAGGTAGGACTAGGAGAGGCTTGACTAGGAGAGGTAAGACTAGGAGAGGTAGGACTAGGAGAGGTAGGACTAGGAGAGGTATGCGTCCTTGACTGCAGTTGTTAGGATCAACCCTACTCCTCGGCCAGAGCGTCCAGTTTAAAACGAAAAGCGAAAACGCTCTGAATTTACAAACGGACTATCTGACTAGCTCTGAGTTTACGAGCGGGGCTATAGTTTAAGAGGGTGTGAACGATGAGGGTGTGAACAATGCTGACTGGGTGTAGACAAAGAAGAGCTCTCCAGTTGGTGTACCAAAACATTCAAAGGCCGTTTTCACAAAAGTGTAGCAACTTTCAAAGCAGAATTACTTTCCCCATTGTTCCTCAACTGTAGTGTATACCATGTTCTAACTCTGAGGTCTCTACTTTTATCCAATGTAAACACCGCCATTCCATTTTGCTACATAAAACTGAATCGAGCCGCTGAGTGTACGAAACACCTAATATTGAGTTCCACCCACAGAACAGCCACAAGGCATGGACTCTACAAGGTGTTGAAAGCGTTCCACAGGGATGCTGGTCAATGTTGATTACTTCCCACAGTTGTGTCAAGTTGGCTTGATGTACTTTAAAAAATGTTTTTTACCTTTATTTAACTAGGCAAGTCAGTTAAGAACAAATTCAGCCTAGGAACAGTGGGTTAACTGCCTGTTCAGGGGGTAGAACGACAGATTTGTACCTCGTCAGCTTGGAGATTTGAACTTGCAACCTTCCGGTTACTAGCCCAACGCTCTAACCACTAGGCTACCCTGCCGCCCCACTTTGGCTGGTGGTGGACCATTCATGATACACACGGGAAACTGTTGAGTGTGAAAAACCCAGCAGCATTGCAGTTCTTGACACACTCAAACCAGTGTGTCTGGCACCTACTACCATACCCCATTCAAAAGCACTTAAATCTTTGGTCTTGCCCCATTCACCCTCTGAAATACATAATCCATGTCTCAATTGTCTCAATAATTAAAAATCCTTCTTCAACCTGTCTCCTCCCCTTCATCTACACTGATTGAAGTGGATTTAATAAATCAATAAGGGATAATATATTTCACCTGGTTTCACCTGATCAGTCTATGTCTATGCTCCTAATGTTTTGTACACTCATACACATATGATGTAACACGCAAGTTGGTGTGTGTCTGTGTGTGCTTCTCGCTGAGTGTGTGTCCGCACGGTTTGTGTTTCTCTCTGTGTGTGTGTGCACACTGTGTGTGTGTGTGTGTGTGCACACTGTGTGTGTGTGTGTACACTGTGTGTGTGTGTGTACACTGTGTGTGTGTGTGTGTGTGTGTGTGTGTGTGTGTGTGTGTGTGTGTGTGTGCACACTGTGTGTGTGTGTGTGTGTGTGCACGCTGTGTGTGTGGGTGCGCTGTGTGTGTGGGTGCGCTGTGTGTGTGGGAGCGCTGTGTGTGTGTGTGTGTGTGTGTGCTGTGCTGTGTGTATTTAGTGTGTTGTAGACTGTTTGTGACAGGGTAAATCCAGGGTTTAGGGTTTTATCTGCACTGTCAGTGACAAGCGGCGGGATTTCTCATCCTAACTAAAACAAAACCTTAAATCCCCTCTCCGTTCTCTCAATGCTGACAGGTTAGTGGGGGGGGGGGGGGGGGTTACACGTAGACGTTCATAATGTAATGTAAAACATTTATTGGTGGGTAAACGCTGGTCAGTTTTCAATGGGTTTTTCCACAAAAGGTAAACTGTCATGCAAACAGAAAAATGACCCCGCAAACTAAGAAAACTTTACCAAAGAAACTTCTAGGGTCGTATGTATCAAGCATCTCAGAGTAAGAGTGCGGTTCTAGAATCAGGGGGGTCCCCATGTCCATGTAATAGATTGTTAATTATGATCCAGAAGTAAAAATGGATCCTAGATAATCACTCCTACTCGGACCTGCTTCATGAATAAGGCCCATAGTCAGTAAATGAGCAGAGATTTGATTTTGACTTTGTCTCCATTTAGTTGTGGAAATCTATCATTTATAAAAAGCTTACTGCAGGTGGCGGTAGTGAGTCAACAGCAGGTCTGCAACAGTGTTTCATCATTGAAGAGAATGGTGCTGGAGGGGGATGGCCGCCGTTTTACTCCTGACCAATTGTGCTATTTTATGTGTTTTTTTTCGCATTGTTTGTAACTTATTTTGTACATAATGATTCTGCTACCATCTATAATGACAGAAAAGAGCTTCAGGATATATCAGAATAGCGATTACTCACCTCGAACTGGACAATTTTGTTTTTCTTTAATGAGTCTTCCGCAAATGATATAATGCTGCTCCCAGACAAGGCCCAAATCCCCGTCATTCGGGTGAAGAAAATAAGGAATTACAAGGGGCGGAGATCAGGGTGCCTTGTGAAAATTCGTTGGCGTAACCACTTATCCAGAATAAACTGGATAAGCTCCATTCGAGACTATCCTACCAACGGGACATAAAACATTTTAAAATCTTATATTTCACAGAGTCATGGCTGAACAAAAACATGGCTGCGTTTTCATCGGCAGGACAGAACAGCTACGTACGGTAAGACGAGGGCTAGGGGTGTTTGTCAATAACAGCTAGATGTCTAGACCACACTATCTACCAAGAGAGTTTTCATCTATATTTTTCGTAGCCATCTACTACCACAAACCGACGCTGGCACTAAGACTGCTTTCAACCAGCTCTATAAGGCCATAAGCAAATAAGAAAATGCTCATCCAGAAGCGTCTCTCCTAGCGGCCGGGGACTTTAATTCAGGCAAACTTAAATCCATTTGACCTTATTTCAACCAGCATGTTGCATGTGCAACCTGAGGGAAAAAAACTCTAGACCACCTTTACTCTACACAGAGACGCGCACAAAGCTCTCCATTTGGCAAATCTGACCATGGTTCTATCCTCCTGATTCCTGCTTACAAGCTAAAACTAAAGCAGGAAGTACCAGTGACTCGCTCAATACGGAAGTGGTCAGATGACGCGGATGCTACGCTACAGACTGGAATATGTTCCAGAATTCATCCAATGGCATTGAGGAATACACCACCTCAGTCATTGGCTTCATCAATAAGTGATTTGATTACGTCGTTCCCACAGGGACCGTACGTACATATCCCAACCAGAAGCCATGGATTACAGGCAACATCCACACCGAGCTAAAGGCTAGAGCTCCCGCGAGATGCCCAGCGACTCGAACCTACCAGATAGGCTAAATGCCTTTTATGCTCGCTTCAAGGCAAGCGACACTGAAGCATGCATGACAGCACCAGCTGTTCTGGATGACTGTATGATCACGCTCTCCGTAGCCGTGAGCAAGACCTTTAAACAGGTCAACATACACAAGGGCCAGACGGATTAACAGGAGGTGTACTCAGAGCATGCGCGGGTCAACCTCTCCCTGAGGTTTCAGCCTCTCCTTGACCGAATCTGTAATACCTACATGTTTCAAGCAGACCACCATAGTCTTTGTGCCCAAGAAAGTGAAGGTAATCTGCCTAAATTACCCATTCCAATTCGCATACCCCTCCAATAGATCCACAGATGACGCAATCTCAATCACACTATAAACTGCCCTTTCACACCTGGACAAAAGGAACACCTATGTGAGAATGCTGTTCATTGACTACAGCTCAATGTTCAACCCTATGGTGCCCACGAAGCTCATCACTAAGCTAAGGACCCTGGGACTAAACACCTCCCTCTGCAACTGGATCCTGGACTTCCTGACAGGCCACCCCCCAGGTGGTAAGGGTAGGTAACAACACATCTGCCGTACTGATCCTAAACACGGGGCCCCTCAGGGGTGCGTGCTCAGTGCCCTCCTGTACTCTCTGTTCACCTACGACTGCGTGGCCACGCACGACTCCAACACCATCATTAAGTTTGTTGATGATACAGCAGTGGTAAGCCTGATCACCGACAACGATGAGACAGCCTATAGGGAGGAGGTCAGAAACCTGTCAGTGTGGTGCCAGGATAACAACCTCTCCCTCAACGTGATCAATACAAAGGAGATGATCATGGCCTACAGGAAAAGGAGGACCGAACACACCCCCATTCACATCGACGGGTCTGTAGTGGAGCGGGTCGAGTTTCAATTTCCCTGGTGTCCACATCACCAACAAACTATCATGGTCCAAATACACCAAGACAGTCGTAAAGAGGGCACGACAAAGCCTATTCCCCCTCAGGAAACTAAAAAGATGTGGCATGGGTCCCGAGATCCTCAAAAAGTTCTACAGCTGCACCATCGAGATCATCCTGACTGGTTGCATCACAACCTGGTATGGCAACTGCTCGGCATCCGACCAGAAAGCACTACAGTGGGTAGTGTGTACAGCCCAGCACTGGGGCCAAGTTTCCTGCCATCCAGGACCTATTATACTTGGCGGTTTATAGGTCCTGTCAAATACTTGAGTCACCCAAGTTAAAGACTGTTCTCTCTTCTAGAACAGTGGTAATTAGTGGTACCGGAGTGCCAAGCCTTAAGGACCTTAAGGCTCCTTAACAGCTTCTACCCCGAAGCCATAAGACTGCTGAACAATTAATCCAATGGCTACCCGGACAATTTGCATTGACACCCCTCCCCTTTGTTTTTACACTGCTGATAAATCACTGTTTACTATGTATGCATAGTCACTTCACCTCTACCTACATGTACAAAATCATCTCAATGAATTAACCTGTACCCCGCACGTTGACTCGGTACCGGTACCCCCTGTTTATAGCCTTATTATTGTGTAACTTTAGATGATTTGGTAAATATTTTCGTAACTCTTCTTGAACTGTATTGTGGGTTAAGGGCTTAGTAAGTAAACATTTCTTGGTTGTATTCGGCGCATGTGACAAATACTGTTTGATCATTTGATTTTAACTGTCGATGTAGAAGAGAATGATCGCATGGTGACGGCAGGGGTTAAAAAGCAGGACCCAGATATTTTATAGGTCAAGAAGGTAGACTTTGTGTGGCCTTTATAGCTATGGTGGATAACGGCACTGCCAAAGTGGAGCAAAAGACCAGGGAAATAGCCATCCATCATTGTGGAATCGTCAGAGCAGTTCCTGGGACCGGAAGACTTCTCATCTCTTTTGATGAGATAATACACTTTCCTAGTGTGTCTTTAAATCAGAAGGACCTCAACGTGAATCAGGACTTTCTCCATATTTATTTAGACAGCCATTTGTTTCCCCTCTGTGTTTGATGAATCCTATGATTCAGTGAGGGACACTTTGTTCTTGTAGATTTTGGATGCGTCATGCGTTTGTAACAGAAGGTGTGAATAGTTGACACATTATCGACAGCTTATTAAGTAAACTTCTCTTTCGTTTCCAGGGAACATCAATGAGACAACATTGACACCACGAGATGTGATTCCCAATAAGTCCTTTAAGATCATGCGTGTGTCATTTAAAGAGGGTCGTTATGATTTAAAGATTTTAAAAAGTTTAGTTGTATTTTTATTTTATTTTTACGTGCAATTTTTTTTAGCGCGTGGCTAATATCTGCACTTTGAAGTAAAGTATCATTAAGAAATACGTTTGTGAGAGTAGGGACAAGTCTTTAAAAAAAGGATCCCTATTCCCAATATAATGCATTACTTTTAGCTAACACATTGGAGGTCAACCTGTTAAATACAGTACAGGGAGGGAGGAATAGTACTGCCTGTCCCAAATGGCATCCTATAAGTCCCATGGGCTCTGACCAAAAGTAGTGCACGATATACAGTTGGGAAGAGTGTGATACTCAGTTGATCCACTAGAGGGGGATGTATTATTTGTCCTCAACGATCACAAACTGTGTCTGTCTCCAACCAGACTGTCTCTCTGTCTCCAACCAGACTGTCTAACTGTCTCCAACCACACTGTGTCTCTGTCTCCAACCACACTGTCTCTCTGTCTCCAACCAGACTGTGTCTCTGTCTCCAACCAGACTGTGTCTCTGTCTCCAACCAGACTGTGTCTCTGTCTCCAACCAGACTGTGTCTCTGTCTCCAACCACAATGTATCTCTGTCTCCAACCAGACTCTCTCTGTCTCCAACCAGACTGTGTCATAAGTTACTGTCACCCTCCCAGTACCTAGTGTCACAGAAACATCCCCACTGGTTCTCCTTTCTGTTTCCTGTGTGTCCAGTGAATTATATGACAGAGGGCCAACCTCCTCCTTTCTATCCCATGAATCCTGACCCTGTACCTCCATCAGTACAGTAGTCTTTCTATCCCATGAATCCTGACCCTGTAACCTCCTCCAAGACAGTAGTCTTTATGTCCCATGAGTACTGACCCTGTAACCTCCTCCAAGACAGTAGCCTCTCTATCCCATGAGTCCCAACCCTGCATTCTAACCACATCCTGAGCTACCAGTGGTGGCAACAATCTAGCAGTTTTATCATAGTAGAGTTTTATGTTGCCTTCAACTGCAGGGCCCTGTCCTGCACATCTAATGGGCAGTCATTCCTGCAGAGAATAAAACACCTGGAATGCATCTTGCGTCCCATTAGGATTTCTGCATGTGACAGGCCACACTCCAAGGGCTCTGCTCTGTAAGACAAAGTTTTGGATCAGTCCAACTCTCTACTTCCTTGTTTAAGAGTCTCTTCACAACCTTTTTGCAAGCCTTTCTGTTACTTTTAGGATATAGCCTGACAAGAGGTTATATGTCTGAGCTCATAATGCTCTGCAACAATCTTAAACTGACTGCAAGCAAACTGGGGCGCGTTATCAGAAACCACCACTAGGGGGATCCCAAACCTAGCAGCAACAACAACAAAAATCCAATCCAAAAGGATATTTGCTGTAATACTGGACAAGAGTGCAATTTCAGGGTAATTTGCAGTGGTGTAAAGTACTGAAGTAAAAATACTTGAAAGTACTACTTAAGTTGTTTTTTTTGGGGGGGGGGAGGTGGGGGGGGGGGTGGTATCTGTACTTTACTTGACTATTTCTATGTTTGCTTTTACTCCACTACATTCCTAAAGAAAAGAATGTACTTTTTACTCCGTACATTTTCACCGACATCCAAAAGTACTCGTTACATATTAAATGCTCAGCAGGACAGGAAAATGGTCACATTTGCACACTTATCAAGAGAACATCCCTGGTCATCTGCTGTGTTGCACTGAACACAAATGCTTTGTTGGTAAATTATGCCTGAGTGTTGCAGTGTGCCTCTGGCTATCCTCAAATAAAAAATATATTGTGCAGTCCAGTTTGCTTAATATAATATTTTTTATATTAGTCATACTTTATCTTTTGATATTTAAGTATATTTTCGCAACTACATTTGTCACTTATACTCTCTCTCCGGCCTCTACGTCGTCAGGCTGCTGATTATCCCGCACACCTGTCACCATCGTCTCGCGCACCTGCGCCTCATGTCACTCACCTGGACTCCATCACCTCCTTGATTATCTTCCCTATATCTGTCACTCACCTGGACTCCATCACCTCCTTGATTATCTTCCCTATATCTGTCACTCACCTGGACTCCATCACCTCCTTGATTATCTTCCCTATATCTGTCACTCACCTGGACTCCATCACCTCCTTGATTATCTTCCCTATTTCTGTCACTCACCTGGACTCCATCACCTCCTTGATTATCTTCCCTATATCTGTCACTCCCCTTGGTTCTTTCCTCAGGCGTTATTGACTCTGTTTTCATGTCGGTGCGTTGTTTGTGTTTTGTGTTCATTGTTTCTTTTATCTATTAAAACACTCCCTGAACTTGCTTCCTGACACTCAGCGCACTCGTTACAGAATAACACCTCACCTAATGGAAGCATTAGTGAGTGTTTTTTTGGGGGGGGGCAGATTTATGACGTTGGGTCCGGGAACTGCTACAGGCTCCCCTGCCTCAGCCGGCTCGTCGGGCTTTCATGCCTTAGTCGGATCACCAGGCTCCCCTGCCTCAGCCGGCTCGTCAGGCTCTCATGCTTTAGTCGGATCACCAGGCTTCCCTGCCTCAACCGAAACCTTGAGAGGAGTGATACACAGGAAGTGGTTGTTGTGATCAGCTCTCAGACATATGAGGATGGATATCGATTGTTCTCGAGTTAGTAGTTGGACTAATTCGTGTTCGGAACAGGAAGGACAGGAAGGACAGGAAAGACAGGACAATATTGAATGTTTACAGGAAGGGGCAGTAATGAATAGAAACCTACAGTAATTCATACAACATAATGTCATGTTGACCTGACCTGATCAGGTGAAAGGTCATGTAGCATAATGTCATGATTACCAGGGGAAAGGTCATATAACATAATGTCATGTTGACCAGGGGAAAGGTCATATAACATAATGTCATGTTGACCAGGGGAAAGGTCATATAACATAATGTCATGTTGACCTGACCAGGGGAAAGGTCATATAACATAATGTCATGTTGACCAGGGGAAAGGTCATATAACATAATGTCATGTTGACCAGGGGAAAGGTCATATAACATAATGTCATGTTGACCTGACCAGTGGAAAGGTCATATAACATAATGTCATGTTGATCTGACCAGTGGAAAGGTCATATAACATAATGTCATGTTGACCAGAGGAAAGGTCATATAACATGTCATGTTGACCAGGGGAAAGGTCATATAACATAATGTCATGTTGACCTGACCAGGGGAAAGGTCATATAACATAATGTCATGTAGACCTGACCAGGGGAAAGGTCATATAACATAATGTCATGTTGATCAGGAGAAAGTAGTTCCCCTCTATATAGCTTCTCTCTTTAAACTAGTTTGACATTTCATTGTGTAAAAATGAATAATCTCAAGATGTTAACCTCTTTAGTGTTAGGAGATGAAACAGATGGCTGGTGATGGGCAGGACCAGGTTCCTTAGCTTAGTGATGAGTTTTGAGGGCACTATGGTGTTGAACGCTGAGCTGTAGTCAATGAATAGCATTCTCACATAGGTGTTCGTTTTGTCCAGGTGGGAAAGGGCAGTGTGGAGTGCGATAGAGATTGCATCATCTGTGGGTTTTGTTTGGGCGGTATGCAAATTAGAGTGGGTCTAGGGTTTCTGGGATAATGGTGTTGATGTGAGCCATGACCAGCCTTTCAAAGCTCTTCATGGCTACGGACGTGAGTGTTATGGATTCTGTAGTCATTTAGGCAGGTTGCCTTTGTGTTTTGGGGCACAGGGACTATGGTGGTCTGCTTGAAGCATGTTGGTATTACAGACTCAATCAGGGACATGTTGAAAATGTCAGTGAAGACACCTGCCAGTTGGTCAGCACATTCCCGGAGCACACGTCCTGGTAATCCGTCTGGCCCCGCAGCCTTGTGAATGTTGACCTGTTTAAAAGTCTTACTCATGTCGGCTACGGAGAGCGTGATCACACAGTCATCCGGAACAGCTGATGCTCTCATGCATGCCTCAGTGTTGCTTGCCTCGAAGCGAGCATAGAAGTGATTTAGCTCGTCTGGTAGGCTCATTTCACTGGGCAGCTCGCGGCTGTGCTTCCCTTTGTAAACCCTGCCACAAGTAATAGCAGTCTGTTGTAACAAAAAAAAGCACAGCAAAGATGAAAAACATTGACATTTGTTAAATTGCTTAGTCTGACACGTTGTGGTTGCATGCAGCTTGGAGCTCACGGAATCAGTAGGCTATCTGCTGGTGACTGGCCCAACGCTCTAACCACTAGGCTACCTACTGGTTACTGGTTGCATGCAGCGTGGAGCTCACGGAATCAGTAGGCTATCTGCTGGTGACTGGCCCAACGCTCTAACCACTAGGCTACCTACTGGTTACTGGTTGCATGCAGCTTGGAGCTCACGGAATCAGTAGGCTGTTAAACACTCCAACAGGAAACAGAAGCAGGATCGGTCTTATTTCTGTAGATTTATAAAGCCAGGTGCATTTATTACCAGTTACGACTATTGATTATAGACCTAATTCAGTTGGGGTTTCCTCTCTCCTCAATTAAGACGAGGGCAGTTTTCTCCTCTCCTCACTCTGCTGCTGCCTCCACCACATTGTTCTCAACACCAATATGCTGGTTGCTATTATGCACGTAGCAAGATTGAATTGGCACCTTTCCCAACGGCACACTGAAGATTATACTTCAGAAACGTAGACAGCAACCGATATCCAACGTAGGAGAAACTGCATTTTGTTATACAATAATATTATATTGCTGCATAATTATTTAAAAAAATAATATAACCATATACAATTTCAGAATCTCATGTCTTAGAGTGATGGACTCTGCCATCTCCATGGCCTCCGCAATGGATTAGTCCACTTAGACAGGGTGAAGAATCAGACAGGTGTCTTGTGCACCACGGGAAACAAAATCAATTTGCTCGACAAAAGAAATTTAGGCCGACCAACAGCCTATCGACAGAACAATCGCCCAGTCAACTAAATGGGGGTCGAACAAAAGCCTATCGACCAGTCAACTAAATGGGGGTCGACCAACAGCCTATCGACCAGTCAACTAAATGGGGTCGACCAACAACCTATCGACCAGTCAACTAAATGGGGGTCGACCAACAGCCTATCGACCAGTCAACTAAATGGGGGTCGACCAACAACCTATCGACCAGTCAACTAAATGGTGGTCGCCCAACAACCTGTCGACCAGTCAACTAAATGGGGGTCGACCAACAACCTGTCGACCAGTCAACTAAATGGGCTCGACCAACAGCCTATCGACCAGTCAACTATATTGGGGTCGACCAACAACCTGTCGACCAGTCAACTATATTGGGGTCGACCAACAACCTATCGACCAGTCAACTAAACCTATCGACCAGTCAACTTTTTTTCTGCAGTAGTTTAGGACCTGAATTCATAGGCAGCAGTAGCAACAGGAGCCTTCCCACCAAGCCATGATTGACAAGTGTCTGTTGCCATAGCACCGGGGGGTGTAACCTGTTGAGTTTTAAATTCAATAAGATGTTCCTCTGCCCTTAGTTCAGCCCCCTTCCTTCACCTATCTGATAGGACTGGATAATATGAAAGCAATATGGGCGGAAAATAGGTAGAACCACAACGGGGAGAGATTAAGTGAAGGAGGACAGATGGGAAGAAAATGAACATTGTCCCCTCATTTAAAATGTCATTATACAGTGTTGAAATGATGTGAAAATAGTTAAAGTACAAAAGGGAGAAAAAAATAAACATAAATATGGGTTGTATTTACAATGGTGTTTGTTCTTCACTGGTTGCCCTTTTCTTGTGGCAACAGGTCACAAATATTGCTGCTGTGATGGAACACTGTGGTATTTCACCCAGTAGATATGGGAGTTTATCAAAATTGGGTTTGTTTTCGAATTCTCTCTCTCTCTCTCTCTCTCTCTCTCTCTCACTCACCCTCTATGTCACGGGCGTCCTCCTCTTCATCTGAAGAGGAGAGGCTAGAACGATCGGAGGACCAAAATGCGGCGTGGTATGTGTTCATGATGAATATTTAATAAAAGAAAACACTAAACAAATAACGACCGTGAAGCTATAAATGAGAACTGTGCTGAACACAAGCAACTAACATAGACAATCACCCACCAACAAACAGTGAAACCCAGGCTACCTAAGTATGATTCTCAATCAGAGACAACTAATGACACCTGCCTCTGATTGAGAACCATACTAGGCCCAAACATAGAAATCCCAAAATCATAGAAAAACAAACATAGACTGCCCACCCCAACTCACGCCCTGACCATACTAAATAATGACAAAAACAACAGAAATGCAACGTGACACTCTATTCAATTCAAAGGGCTTAATTGGCATCGAAACGTGTTTACATTACCAAAGCAATTAAACAAAACGAAGACAAAAACAACCAGACATTAATTAACAGTGAACATTACACACACAAAACGTTTGAAGAGAATAACAACATTTATTATTATTAGAGTATAACACCATTTGTATTATTAGTGGTTAAAAAATGGCAATAATATTTGAGATGTGTATATACAGTATATTATATACAGTTGAAGTCTGAAGTTTACATACACCTTAGGCAAATACATTTAAACTCAGTTTTTCACAATTCCTGACATTTAATTTAATTGAATGGTCAGTTAGGATCACCACTTTATTTTAAGATTGTGAAATGTCAGAATAACAGTAGAGAGAATGATTTATTTCAGCTTTTATTTCTTTCATCACATTCCCAGTGGGTCAGAAGTTTACATAAACTCAATTAGTATTTGGTAGCATTGTCTTTAAATTGTTGAACTTGGGTCAAACGTTTCAGGTAGCCTTCTACAAGCTTCCCACAATAGGTTGGGTGAATTTTGTCCCATTCCTCCTGACAGAGCTGGTGAAACTGAGTCAGGTTTGTAAGCCTCCTAGCTTGCACACGCTTTTTCAGTTCTACCCTCAAATTTTCTATAGGATTGAGGTCAGGGCTTTGTGATGGCCACTCCAATACCTTGACTTTGTTGTCCTTAAGCCATTTTGCCACAACTTTGGAAGTATTGATTTGGGTCATTGTCCATTTGGAAGACCCTTTTGCGACTAAGTTTTAACTTCCTGACTGATGTCTTAAGATGTTGCTTCAATTTATCCATATAATTTTCATCCCTCATGAAGCCATCTATTTTGTGAAGTGCACCTGTTCCTCCTGCAGCAAAGCACCCTCACAATATGATGCTGCCACCCCCGGGCTTCACGGTTGGGATGGTGTTCTTCGGCTTGCAAGCCTCCCCCTTTTTCCTCCAAACAAAACGATGGTCATTATAGCCAAACAGTTCTAATTTTGTTTCATCAGACCAGAGGACATTTCTCCAAAAATGTAAGATCTTTGTCCCCATGTTGCAAACCGTAGTCTGGCTTTTCTATGCCGGTTTGGAGCAGTGGCGTCTTCCTTGCTGAGCGGATTTTCAGGTTATATCGATATAGGACTTGTTTTACTGTGGATGTAGATACCAGAGGACATTTCTCCAAAAAGTACGATCTTTGTTCCATGGTGTTTATACTTGCGTACTATTGTTTGTACAGATGAACTTGGTACCTTCAGACATTTGAAAATTGCTCCCAAGGATGAACCAGACTCGTGGAGGTATTTCTGAGGTCTTGGTTGATTTCTTTAGATTTCCCCATGATGTCAAGCAAAGAGGCACTAAGTTTGAAGGTAGAGCTTGAAATACATACACAGGTACACCTCCAATTGACTCAAATGATGTCAATTAGCCTATCAGAAGCTTCTAAAGCCATGACATCATTTTCTGGAATTTTCCAAGCTGTTTGAAGGCACAGTCAACTTAGTGTATGTCAACTTCTGACCTACTCGAATTGTGATACAGTGAATTATAAGTGAAATAATCTGTCTGTAAACAATTTTTGGAAAAATGACTTGTGTCATACTCAAAGAAGATGTCCTAACCGATTTGCCAAACCTATAGTTTGTTAACAAAAAATTTGTGGAGTGTATGTGTATGTAAACGTCCGACTTCAACTGTACATCCCACCTTTCATGTGTCTAGAGTCAAACCGATGTCTCACAGCCCTTTATGTTCTGTTGACCTTTGCCCCATCTCCGGATTGTTGACCTCTGCCTACCCTGACCCTGAGTCTGCCTGCTGGCCGGTACCATTGCTCCAACTCTGGTTTACTGACCCCTGCCTGCCTTGACCTGTCTATTTCCTGCCCCTGTTGGAATATTAAACCATTGTCAATTCTACGTGTCTGCATCTGGGTCTTACCTTGATTCCTGATACTTACTTCATCTACACAACGTATCTCAATAACAACCAAAAGCATCGAAGAACATAGACAAATTCAGGTCCAACTCAAGTTATAAAATACATCTATGAAAATCAGTCCTGCTGCCTCTCAAGACCCAGACGGAGGTGTCTGCATCTGGGTCTTACCTTGATTCCTGATACATATAAGAGGTTTGGCAAGAGGTTTGAAAGCGCAGCTTGGTTTCCACCTCATTTTGTGGGCAGTGTGCACATGTCCTGTCTTATCTTGAGAGCCAGATTGTCCTATGGCATGCCTATTTACATAGTCAAAGCTGTTCTTAGTTTTGGGTCAGTCACAGTGGTCAGGTATTCTGCCACAGTGTACTCTCTGTTTAGGGCCAAATAGCATTCTAGTTTGCTCTATTTTTTTGTTAATTCTTTCCAATGTGTCAAGTAATTATCATTTGTTTTTTCATGATTTGGTTGGTCCTAATTGTGTTGCTGTCCTGGGACTCTGTGGGGTGTGTTTATGTTTGTGAACAGAGCCCCAGGACCAGCTGCCTGAGGGGACTCTTCTATAGGTTAATCGCCTTGCAGGTTAGGGAGTTGTGATGGAAGGTTTGTCTCTTTTCTGGATTTTGATAATTAGTGGGTCCTAATTCTGCTCTGAGTGCGTTATTTGGGTTTTTGCGGTGAACTCTGAGACAAATTCTTTGCAGAATTTTGCATGCAGAATTTCAATTGTGTGTTTGTCCCATTTTGTGAATTATTGGTTGGTCAGTGAACCCCAGACCTCACAACCATAGAGGGCAATGGTAACTGATTGGAGTATTTTTAATTGGGATGTGCAATTGTAAGTTATTTTTGATGGCGTAGAACACCCTTCTTGCTTTGTCTCAGATCGTTCACCGCCTTGCGGAAGTTATCTGTGTTACTGATGTTTAGGCCGAGGTATGTGTCATTCTTTGTGTGCTCTAGGGCAACAATATCCAGATTGAATTTATGTTCGTGGACCTTTTTTGGATTATCTTTGTCTTAGTGAGATTTACTGTCAGGGTCCAAGCCTGACAGAACCTATGCAGAAGATCTAGATGCTGCTGTAGGTCCTCCTTGGTTGGGGACAGAAGCACCAGATCATCAGCAAACAGTACAACATCTAGTAGTGTGAGGCCGGGTGTTGCAGACAGTTTGAGTGCCAATGAATTTATGTAGAGGTTTTTCTCCCCAACACTGCTTTCCATCAGTTTATACAGTGGACCATCATGCCAAATTGAATACAATATATATTTTTTAAATCAACAAAGCATGAGAAGATTTTGCTTTTGATTGTTTGTCAATTGGGCTGTGCAGGGTATATCTGTCTGTTGTACTGTATTTTGGTAAGAAGCCAATTATTTTTTTTTTACCCCTTTTTCTCCCCAATTTCATAGTATCCAATTGTTGTAGTAGCTACTATCTTGTCTCATCGCTACAACTACCGTACGGGCTCGGGAGAGACGAAGGTTGAAAGTCATGCGTCCTCCGATACACAACACAACCAAGCCGCTGCTTCTTTAACACAGCGCACATCCAACCGCACCAATGCGCCGGAGGAAACAAACACCATGCACCTGGCCACCGTACACTGCGCCCAGCCCGCCACAGGAGTCGCTGGTGCGCGATGAGACAAGCCCTCCCTACCGACCAAGCCCTCCCTAACCCGGGCGACGCTAGGCCAATTGTGCGTCGCCCCACAGACCTCCCGGTCGCGGCCGGTTACGACAGAGCCTGGGCGCGAACCCAGGGACTCTGATGGCTGCAGTACAGCGCCCTTAACCACTGCGCCACCCGGGAGGCCTTAAGAAGCCAATTTGACATTTGCTCAGGACGTTGTTTTCACTGAGGACATGTTGCCGTCTGCTGTTGACGAGCAGGGTGATTTTCCAGAGGTTACTGTTTACAGATTCCATGGTAATTATTGGGGTCAAATTTGTCTCCACTTTTGTGGATTGGGGTGATCAGACCTTGGGGAAGATGCTTAGAGCTGAGGATAATATTGAAGAGTTTGAGTCAATTTAAGATTGTGGCCTGTATATTTTATTGTTTACTTTAGGATACCATCAATATTATATATTATCTACCTCAAATCAAATCAAATCAAATGTATTTGTCACATACACATGGTTAGCAGATGTTAATGCGAGTGTAGCAAAATGCTTGTGCTTCTAGTTCCGACAATGCAGTAATAACCAACGAGTAATCTAACTAACAATTCCAAAACTACTACCTTATACACACAAGTGTAAAGGGATAAAGAATATGTACATAAAGACATATGAATGAGTGATGGTACAGAACGGCATGGGCAAGATGCAGTAGATGTGTACATATGAGATGAGTAATGTAGGGTATGTAAACGAAGTGGCATAGTTAAAGTGGCTAGTGATACATGTATTACATAAAGATGCAGTAGATGATATAGAGTACAGTATATACATATACATATGAATGAATAATGTGGGGTATGTAAACATTATATTATATTAATTAAGTGGCATTGTTTAAAGTGGCTAGTGATACATTTTACATCAATTCCCATCAATTCCCACAGACCATTTTGGGGCTGGAGGGTTTGTATTTTGTTTTGTGGTATATTCAATGTAATTTGATAATCCAATGGGTTCTTGGTAGTCTTTAATAGCTGATTCTAAGATTTCTAATTGATAATGTATTGATCATCGATAATGTATTGATAATTGATAATGTATTGATAATTTATAATGTATTGATAATCGATAATGTATTGACAATCGATAATGTATTGATAATTGATCATGTAAATGTTTTTTGCTGTTTGTTTTTTGTTATAGAGCCAAAAAGATTGGAGAATTGGTTTACCCACACATCTTCGTTTTGGATAGATAACTTATTGTGTGGTTGTTTGTTTAGTGTTTTTAAATTTTCCCAGAAGTGTTTTGGTTCTACGGATTCTTCTAGGGTGGCAGGGTAGCCTAGTGGTTAGAGCGTTGGACTAGTAACCGGAAGGTTGCGAGTTCAAATCCCCGAACTGACAAGGTACAAATCTGTCGTTCTGCCCCGGGACAAGGCATTTCCTAGGCCGTCATTGGAAATAAGAATTTGTTCTTAACTTAGTTGAATAAAGGTATAATAAAATTTACATTGAGTTGATTTCTGCCGTGCTGTTCCTTCTTTTTCCGTAGTGTGATTTCTGTATTGCTTTAGTGATTCACCATAGTGAAGGCGTAGACTCAGGTTTTCTAGGATTCTATATTTTTGCTCGGACAGGTTTCTCAATGTCTTTCTTAGTTTTTTTTTTGCATATTTCATCAAACCATTTGTCGTTGTTCTTAATTTTGTTAGGTTGTCTGCTTGGAATTCTTAGATTTGATAGGGAGGCTAAAAGGTATGTTTTCTAAAGTTTACACCTTCAATACTACAGTGAAATGTTTAGTCCAGGAAGTTGTCTAAAAGGGATTGAATTTGTTGTTGCCTAATTGTTTTTTTTTTGGTAGGTTTCTACATCCTTTTCCTTTTCCACAGTTATGCAGTTCCTTTGGCTTTGATGCCTCGCGATTGAGTTATATCTGCTTCATACCAAATTAGCATACCGCCTGAGTCTCTTCACTGTGTAACACCTGGTAGTTTGGTGGATGCGACAACCAACTTTCTGTAATCTAGAGGACAACCAGTGGGTCCATCTCCTCTATACCATGTTTCTTGTAGGATGACAATGCCTGTATTTCCGATTGCTTTGGGTTCCTGCTCTTTATGCCAAAGGCAGATGACCTCAGACCTTGTATATTCCAGGATGAGATAGTAAAAGCTTTGTGTTCCATATTGTCTAGTGTTGTTGTTGTGGTTTCGGAACCTTTAGGATTGAGCAGAGCATGCTGAGCAGGTGTATTAGTGGGCCTGTTGCTCCTCTCTCTCTCAATTCAATTCAATTCAATTCAAGGGCTTTATTGGCATGGGAAACGTGTTAACATTGCCAAAGCAAGTGAGGTAGACAACATACAAAGTGAATATATAAAGTGAAAAACAACAAAAGTTAACAGTAAACATTACGCATACAGAGGTTTCAAAACAGTAAAGACATTACAAATGTCATATTATATATATATACAGTGTTTTAACAATGTACAAATGGTTAAAGGACACAAGATAAAATAAATAAGCATAAATATGGGTTGTATTTACAATGGTGTTTGTTCTTCACTGGTTGCCCTTTTCTCGTGGCAACAGGTCACAAATCTTGCTGTCTCTCTCTCTCTCTCTCTGTCTCTGTCTCTGTCTCTCTCTGTCTCTCTCTGTCTCTGTCTCTCTCTCTGTCTCTCTCTCTCTGTCTCTGTGTCTCTCTCTCTGTCTCTGTCTCTCTCTCTCTCTCTCTCTCTGTCTCTGTGTCTCTCTCTCTGTCTCTGTCTCTCTCTCTCTCTCTCTCTCTCTCTCTCTCTCTCTCTCTCTCTGTCTCTCTGTCCCTCTGTCTCTCTCTCTCTCTCACTCTGTCTCTGTCTCTCTCTCTGTCTCGCTGCCTCTGTCTCTCTCTCTCTTTTAACCTACATCTTTTCTTTCCTTCCCTCACCTCCAGTCGAGGGAAGCCATGGTAACGACGGCCTGTTGCCGGGGCAACCATTGCTTGAGACGGACCAGCCAATCACTGCTGGAGATTCTAGATGGGATTGTGATTATGTACAACCTAAGTGTTCATCAACAGCTCGTAAGAGGCTGTCTGTTCATTGTATGGGCTCCAACAAGGGAACCATTGTATTAGAAGTGCTCTGTAGATCAAGGTAGGAGGCAAAAATATCTGTCCCAAATGACACCCAATTCCCAGTGCACTTCTCCACATTTCGCTACGTTACAGCCTTATTCTAAAATGGATTACATGGATTACATGTTATTTTTCCTTCAATCAATCTACACACAATACCCCATAATGACATCACAATATCCCATAATGACATCACAATACCCCATAACGACATCACAATATGCCATAATGACATCACAATATCCCATAACGACATCACAATACCCCATAACGACATCACAATACCCCATAACGACATCACAATATCCCATAATGACATCACAATACCCCATAATGACATCACAATATCCCATAATGACATCACAATACCCCATAACGACATCACAATATCCCATAATGACATCACAATATCCCATAACGACATCACAATACCCCATAACGACATCACAATATCCCATAACGACATCACAATACCCCATAATGACATCACAATACCCCATAACGACATCACAATACCCCATAATGACATCACAATACCCCATAACGACATCTCAATATCCCATAACGACATCACAATACCCCATAACGACATCAGAATATCCCATAACGACATCACAATACCCCATAACGACATCACAATATCCCATAATGACATCACAATACCCCATAACGACATCACAATATCCCACAATTACATCACAATACCCCATAACGACATCACAATACCCCATAATGACATCACAATACCCCATAACGACATCACAATATCCCATAACGACATCACAATACCCCATAACGACATCACAATACCCCATAACGACATCACAATATCCCATAATGACATCACAATACCCCATAACGACATCACAATATCCCATAATGACATCACAATATCCCATAATGACATCACAATACCCCATAACGACATCACAATACCCCATAATGACATCACAATACCCCATAATGACATCACAATACCCCATAATGACATCACAATACCCCATAACGACATCACAATATCCCATAATGACATCACAATACCCCATAATGACATCACAATACCCTATAATGACATCACAATACCCCATAATGACATCACAATATCCCATAATGACATCACAATACCCCATAATGACATCACAATACCCCATAACGACAAAGCAAAAACAGGTTATTAGTCATTTTAGCAAATTAAATATTACATTGACATAAGTATTCAGACCCTTTACTCAGTACTTTGTTGTAGCACCTTGTGCAGCGATTACAGCATCGAGTCTTCTTGGGTATGACACGACAAGCTTGGCACACCTGTATTTGTGAAGTTTCTCCCATTCTTCTCTGCAGATCTTGGGCTCTAGCAAGGCCACTCAAGGACATTCAGAGACTTGTCCCGAAGCCACTCCTGCGTTGTTTTGCCTGTGTGCTTAGTTGTTGTTGTCCTGTTGGAAGGTGAACCTTCGCTCCAGTCTGAGGTCCTGAGCGCTCTGGAGCAGGTTTTCATCAAGGATCCCTCTGTACTTTGGTCTGTTCAGTTTTCCCTCGTTGCTGACTAGTCTCCCAGTCCCTGCCGCTGAAAAACATCCCCACAGAAATGCTGCCACCACCATGCTTCTCCCTAGGGATGGTGCCAGGTTTCCTCCAGATGTAACGCTTGGCATTTAGGCCAAAGAGTTTCATCAGACCAGAGAATCTTGTATCTCATGGTCTGAGAGTTCTTTAGGTGCCTTTCGGCTTCCGTCTGGCCACTCTACCATAAAGGCCTGATTGGTGGAGTGCTGCAGAGATGGTTGTCCTTCTGGAAGGTTCCAGAGCACTGTAACCCGGCCCAGAGCCTTGTAACCCGGTCCAGAGCCCTGTAACCCGGCCCAGAGCACAGTAACCCGGCCCAGAGCACAGTAACCCGGCCCAGAGCCCTGTAACCCGGCCCAGAGCCCTGTCACCTGGCCCAGAGCCCTGTAACCCGCCCCAGAGCACAGTAACCCGGCCCAGAGCCCTGTAACCCGGCCCGGAGCCCTGTAACCCGGCCCGGAGCCCTGTAACCCGGCCCAGAGCCCTGTAACCCGGTCCAGAGCCCTGTAACCCGTCCCAGAGCCCTGTAGTCCGGCCCAGAGCCCTGTAGTCCGGCCCAAAGCCCTGTAACCCGGCCCAGAGCACAGTAACCCGGCCCAGAGCCCTGTAACCCGGCCCAGAGCGAGGTAACCCAGCCCGGAGCACAGTAACCCGGCCCAGAGCCTTGTAACCCGGTCCAGAGCCCTGTAACCCGGCCCAGAGCCCTGTAACCCGGCCCGGAGCACAGTAACCCGGCCCAGAGCCCTGTAACCGGGCCCAGAGCCCTGTAACCCGGCCCAGAGCCCAGTACCCGGCCCAGAGCACAGTAACCCGGCCCAGAGCCCTGTAACCCGGCCCAGAGCCCTGTAACCCGGCCCAGAGAACAGTAACCCGGCCCAGAGCCCTGTAACCCGGCCCGGAGCCCTGTAACCCGGCCCAGAGCCCTGTAACCCGGCCCAGAGCCCTGTAGTATGGCCCAGAGCCCTGTAACCCGGCCCAGAGCACAGTAACCCGGCCCAGAGCCCTGTAACCCGGCCCAGAGCCCTGTAACCCGGCCCAGAGCCCTGTAACCCGGCCCACAGCCCTGTAACCCGGCCCAGAGCCCTGTAACCCGGCCCGGAGCCCTGTAACCCGGCCCAGAGCCCTGTAACCCGGCCCAGAGCCCTGTAGTATGGCCCAGAGCCCTGTAACCCGGCCCGGAGCACAGTAACCCGGCCCAGAGCCCTGTAACCCGGCCCAGAGCGAGGTAACCCGGCCCAGAGCCCTGTAACCCGGCCAGGAGCACAGTAACCCGGCCCAGACTGAGGTAACCCGGCCCAGAGCCCTGTAACCCGGCCCGGAGCACAGTAACCCGGCCCAGAGCCCTGTAACTCGGCCCAGAGCTAAGCTCTAAGCACCCATGCATCGTCAGGACAGATCAGTGGGAGCCAATCAGAAAAACATCCATCAAAATTATAAATCTATGGCCTTAATAACCATCGTATTATAAACCACATTATAAATCAATCACATTTATTAGTAGGGGCCCAGAGTTTTCCTGAACACATTACTGAAGAGAATCGACTTGACCACGAGGAACTCTGGATCGTGAGTTACTATGGCCTGGAGTTTTACCTGCTCACGTCACATGGTCAGAGAGGAATAACTCTGATTTATCGTCCGTTAGTCAGCACCTCATCTAAAATGGTCTTTATTTCTTTGCCTGTTTATTAGCTAACCGGTTTAGGTAAGAGGAATGACACGTTCATCTCTACACACAGCAACAACGTGTAAATGAGTCACCCTGGTTGTATCCCAAACTGAGACTACGCGTTCATCTCTACACACAGCAACAACGTGTAAATGAGTCACCCTAGGTTGTATCCCAAATTGCACCACATTGCTTGAACAAAGCACCACACACACACACACACACACACACACACACGCACACACACACACACACACACACACACACACACACACCCCGTCTCATCTGTCTGTACTGATGTCTACTCCAGCCTTATTACGTACAGCTGCATGACAAATTAAGGAAGCAGGATAAAGCTGCCCGGTAACACAAAGAGTCATTCCTTACCAGTTATTTTAATTGGAAATGTAGACCTAATATAGCTACCGGCCCTGCTATTCCTCAACACGATTCATTTCTTCATATAAACGGATAATTACATTTTTTTTTTTTACAATTGAGCTCCAGCCAGACAGAGGGAAAGCAAGGAAATGTCTGTCTGCCCTTTTCCTTCCCCTTTATCTTCTAGTGGCTTGTGTTTTATAATCCTATTTAAAGTTGACCTGAGCGTAGCTTTCATTAGAAAGAAGGAGGTGTTGTTTTTGTTAAAGGAACTGTAATGTTCTGTGATTATTGTGGAAGAAGGTGGGTTTTTTATATTCAGGGTTCAGCACACTATGGGTTCAAAAACTATTTGAAATCTTTCAAATGCTTTGAGTGTTTGCTTTAGACCTGTCTGCTGGCCAGAGGGGTGGGGTTACAGTTATGGAACTATTCTATTGGTCCATTAAGCCAGGCAAACACAATAGAGCCAAGGCAATGGATTGAAAATGATTTCATATAGTATTTGAACCCAGGTCTGATATTCAATATTGATTTGAATCGTTGTGTTCTTCATGCTTGTCAGGCACTGTCTAATAGTCTAACAGTCTAACGGTAATCTAACCTGATCTGACACTGTCTAATAGTCTAACAGTCTAACGGTAATCTAACCTGATCTGACACTGTCTAATAGTCTAACAGTCTAACTGTAATCTAACCTGGTCTGACACTGTCTAATAGTCTAACAGTCTAACGGTAATCTAACCTGGTCTGACACTGTCTAACAGTCTAACGGTAATCTAACCTGGTCTGACACTGTCTAATAGTCTAACAGTCTAACGGTAATCTACCTGGTCTGACACTGTCTAATAGTCTAAAAGTCTAACGGTAATCTAACCTGGTCTGACACTGTCTAATAGTCTGACAGTCTAACGGTAATCTAACCTGGTCTGACACTGTCTAACAGTCTAACGGTAATCTAACCTGGTCTGACACTGTCTAATAGTCTAACAGTCTAACGGTAATCTACCTGGTCTGACACTGTCTAATAGTCTAAAAGTCTAACGGTAATCTAATCTGGTCTGACACTGTCTAATAGTCTGACAGTCTAACGGTAATCTAACCTGGTCTGACACTGTCTAACAGTCTAACGGTAATCTAACCTGGTCTGACACTGTCTAACAGTCTAACGGTAATCTAACCTGGTCTGACACTGTCTAATAGTCTAACAGTCTAACGGTAATCTAACCTGGTCTGACACTGTCTAATAGTCTAACAGTCTAACGGTAATCTAACCTGGTCTGACACTGTCTAATAGTCTAACAGTCTAACGGTAATCTAACCTGGTCTGACACTGTCTAACAGTCTAACGGTAATCTAACCTGATCTGACACTGTCTAATAGTCTAACAGTCTAACGGTAATCTAACCTGGTCTGACACTGTCTAATAGTCTAACAGTCTAACGGTAATCTACCTGGTCTGACACTGTCTAATAGTCTAACAGTCTAACGGTAATCTAACCTGGTCTGACACTGTCTAATAGTCTGACAGTCTAACGGTAATCTAACCTGGTGTGACAATGTCTAACAGTCTAACGGTAATCTAACCTGGTGTGACACTGTCTAATAGTCTAACAGTCTAACGGTAATCTAACCTGGTCTGACACTGTCTAATAGTCTGACAATCTAACGGTAATCTAACCTGGTCTGACACTGTCTAATAGTCTAACATTCTAACTGTAATCTAACCTGGTCTGACACTATCTAACAGTCTAACGGTAATCTAACCTGGTCTGACACTGTCTAACAGTCTAACGGTAATCTAACCTGGTCTGACACTGTCTAATAGTCTAACAGTCTAACGGTAATCTACCTGGTCTGACACTGTCTAATAGTCTAACAGTCTAACTGTAATCTAACCTGGTCTGACACTGTCTAATAGTCTGACAGTCTAACGGTAATCTAACCTGGTCTGACACTGTCTAACAGTCTAACGGTAATCTAACCTGGTCTGACACGGTCTAATAGTCTAACAGTCTAACGGTAATCTAACCTGGTCTGACAATGTCTAACAGTCTAACGGTAATCTAACCTGGTCTGACACTGTCTAATAGTCTAACAGTCTAACGGTAATCTAACCTGGTCTGACACTGTCTAACAGTCTAACGGTAATCTAACCTGGTCTGACACTGTCTAATAGTCTAACAGTCTAACGGTAATCTAACCTGGTCTGACACTGTCTAATAGTCTGACAATCTAACGGTAATCTAACCTGGTCTGACACTGTCTAATAGTCTAACAGTCTAACGGTAATCTAACCTGGTCTGACACTGTCTAACAGTCTAACGGTAATCTAACCTGGTCTGACACTGTCTAATAGTCTAACAGTCTAACTGTAATCTAACCTGGTCTGACACTGTCTAATAGTCTGACAGTCTAACGGTAATCTAACCTGGTCTGACACTGTCTAACAGTCTAACGGTAATCTAACCTGGTCTGACACGGTCTAATAGTCTAACAGTCTAACGGTAATCTAACCTGGTCTGACAATGTCTAACAGTCTAACGGTAATCTAACCTGGTCTGACACTGTCTAATAGTCTAACAGTCTAACGGTAATCTACCTGGTCTGACACTGTCTAATAGTCTAACAGTCTAACGGTAATCTAACCTGGTCTGACACTGTCTAATAGTCTGACAATCTAACGGTAATCTAACCTGGTCTGACACTGTCTAATAGTCTAACAGTCTAACTGTAATCTAACCTGGTCTGACACTGTCTAACAGTCTAACGGTAATCTAACCTGGTCTGACACTGTCTAACAGTCTAACGGTAATCTAACCTGGTCTGACACTGTCTAATAGTCTAACAGTCTAACGGTAATCTAACCTGGTCTGACACTGTCTAATAGTCTAACAGTCTAACTGTAATCTAACCTGGTCTGACACTGTCTAATAGTCTAACAGTCTAACGGTAATCTAACCTGGTCTGACACTGTCTAACAGTCTAACGGTAATCTAACCTGGTCTGACACTGTCTAATAGTCTAACAGTCTAACGGTAATCTAACCTGGTCTGACACTGTCTAATAGTCTAACAGTCTAACGGTAATCTAACCTGGTCTGACACTGTCTAACAGTCTAACGGTAATCTAACCTGGTCTGACACTGTCTAATAGTCTAACAGTCTAACGGTAATCTAACCTGGTCTGACACTGTCTAATAGTCTGACAATCTAACGGTAATCTAACCTGGTCTGACACTGTCTAATAGTCTAACAGTCTAACGGTAATCTAACCTGGTCTGACACTGTCTAACAGTCTAACGGTAATCTAACCTGGTCTGACACTGTCTAATAGTCTAACAGTCTAACTGTAATCTAACCTGGTCTGACACTGTCTAATAGTCTGACAGTCTAACGGTAATCTAACCTGGTCTGACACTGTCTAACAGTCTAACGGTAATCTAACCTGGTCTGACACGGTCTAATAGTCTAACAGTCTAACGGTAATCTAACCTGGTCTGACAATGTCTAACAGTCTAACGGTAATCTAACCTGGTCTGACACTGTCTAATAGTCTAACAGTCTAACGGTAATCTAACCTGGTCTGACACTGTCTAACAGTCTAACGGTAATCTAACCTGGTCTGACACTGTCTAGTAGTCTAACAGTCTAACGGTAATCTACCTGGTCTGACACTGTCTAATAGTCTAACAGTCTAACGGTAATCTAACCTGGTCTGACACTGTCTAATAGTCTGACAATCTAACGGTAATCTAACCTGGTCTGACACTGTCTAATAGTCTAACAGTCTAACGGTAATCTAACCTGGTCTGACACTGTCTAATAGTCTGACAATCTAACGGTAATCTAACCTGGTCTGACACTGTCTAATAGTCTGACAATCTAACGGTAATCTAACCTGGTCTGACAATGTCTAATAGTCTGACAGTCTAACGGTAATCTAACCTGGTCTGACACTGTCTAACAGTCTAACGGTAATCTAACCTGGTCTGACACTGTCTAATAGTCTAACAGTCTAACGGTAATCTAACCTGGTCTGACACTGTCTAATAGTCTGACAATCTAACTGTAATCTAACCTGGTCTGACACTGTCTAATAGTCTAACAGTCTAACTGTAATCTAACCTGGTCTGACACTGTCTAACAGTCTAACGGTAATCTAACCTGGTCTGACACTGTCTAACAGTCTAACGGTAATCTAACCTGGTCTGACACTGTCTAATAGTCTAACAGTCTAACGGTAATCTACCTGGTCTGACACTGTCTAATAGTCTAACAGTCTAACTGTAATCTAACCTGGTCTGACACTGTCTAATAGTCTGACAGTCTAACGGTAATCTAACCTGGTCTGACACTGTCTAACAGTCTAACGGTAATCTAACCTGGTCTGACACGGTCTAATAGTCTAACAGTCTAACGGTAATCTATCCTGGTCTGACAATGTCTAACAGTCTAACGGTAATCTAACCTGGTCTGACACTGTCTAATAGTCTAACAGTCTAACGGTAATCTAACCTGGTCTGACACTGTCTAACAGTCTAACGGTAATCTAACCTGGTCTGACACTGTCTAATAGTCTAACAGTCTAACGGTAATCTACCTGGTCTGACACTGTCTAATAGTCTAACAGTCTAACGGTAATCTAACCTGGTCTGACACTGTCTAATAGTCTGACAGTCTAACGGTAATCTAACCTGGTCTGACACTGTCTAATAGTCTAACAGTCTAACGGTAATCTAACCTGGTCTGACACTGTCTAATAGTCTGACAGTCTAACTGTAATCTAACCTGGTCTGACACTGTCTAACAGTCTAACGGTAATCTAACCTGGTCTGACACTGTCTAACAGTCTAACGGTAATCTAACCTGGTCTGACACTGTCTAATAGTCTAACAGTCTAACGGTAATCTACCTGGTCTGACACTGTCTAATAGTCTAACAGTCTAACGGTAATCTAACCTGGTCTGACACTGTCTAATAGTCTGACAGTCTAACGGCAATCTAACCTGGTCTGACACTGTCTAACAGTCTAACGGTAATCTAACCTGGTCTGACACGGTCTAATAGTCTAACAGTCTAACGGTAATCTAACCTGGTCTGACAATGTCTAACAGTCTAACGGTAATCTAACCTGGTCTGACACTGTCTAATAGTCTAACAGTCTAACGGTAATCTAACCTGGTCTGACACTGTCTAACAGTCTAACGGTAATCTAACCTGATCTGACACTGTCTAATAGTCTAACAGTCTAACTGTAATCTAACCTCGTCTGACACTGTCTAATAGTCTAACAGTCTAACGGTAATCTAACCTGGTCTGACACTGTCTAATAGTCTAACAGTCTAACGGTAATCTACCTGGTCTGACACTGTCTAATAGTCTAACAGTCTAACGGTAATCTAACCTGGTCTGACACTGTCTAATAGTCTGACAATCTAACGGTAATCTAACCTGGTCTGACACTGTCTAATAGTCTAACAGTCTAACGGTAATCTAACCTGGTCTGACACTGTCTAATAGTCTGACAATCTAACGGTAATCTAACCTGGTCTGACACTGTCTAATAGTCTAACAGTCTAACTGTAATCTAACCTGGTCTGACACTGTCTAACAGTCTAACGGTAATCTAACCTGGTCTGACACTGTCTAACAGTCTAACGGTAATCTAACCTGGTCTGACACTGTCTAATAGTCTAACAGTCTAACGGTAATCTACCTGGTCTGACACTGTCTAATAGTCTAACAGTCTAACTGTAATCTAACCTGGTCTGACACTGTCTAATAGTCTGACAGTCTAACGGTAATCTAACCTGGTCTGACACTGTCTAACAGTCTAACGGTAATCTAACCTGGTCTGACACGGTCTAATAGTCTAACAGTCTAACGGTAATCTATCCTGGTCTGACAATGTCTAACAGTCTAACGGTAATCTAACCTGGTCTGACACTGTCTAATAGTCTAACAGTCTAACGGTAATCTAACCTGGTCTGACACTGTCTAACAGTCTAACGGTAATCTAACCTGGTCTGACACTGTCTAATAGTCTAACAGTCTAACGGTAATCTACCTGGTCTGACACTGTCTAATAGTCTAACAGTCTAACGGTAATCTAACCTGGTCTGACACTGTCTAATAGTCTGACAGTCTAACGGTAATCTAACCTGGTCTGACACTGTCTAATAGTCTAACAGTCTAACGGTAATCTAACCTGGTCTGACACTGTCTAATAGTCTGACAGTCTAACTGTAATCTAACCTGGTCTGACACTGTCTAACAGTCTAACGGTAATCTAACCTGGTCTGACACTGTCTAACAGTCTAACGGTAATCTAACCTGGTCTGACACTGTCTAATAGTCTAACAGTCTAACGGTAATCTACCTGGTCTGACACTGTCTAATAGTCTAACAGTCTAACGGTAATCTAACCTGGTCTGACACTGTCTAATAGTCTGACAGTCTAACGGTAATCTAACCTGGTCTGACACTGTCTAACAGTCTAACGGTAATCTAACCTGGTCTGACACGGTCTAATAGTCTAACAGTCTAACGGTAATCTAACCTGGTCTGACAATGTCTAACAGTCTAACGGTAATCTAACCTGGTCTGACACTTTCTAATAGTCTAACAGTCTAACGGTAATCTAACCTGGTCTGACACTGTCTAACAGTCTAACGGTAATCTAACCTGATCTGACACTGTCTAATAGTCTAACAGTCTAACTGTAATCTAACCTCGTCTGACACTGTCTAATAGTCTAACAGTCTAACGGTAATCTAACCTGGTCTGACACTGTCTAATAGTCTAACAGTCTAACGGTAATCTACCTGGTCTGACACTGTCTAATAGTCTAACAGTCTAACGGTAATCTAACCTGGTCTGACACTGTCTAATAGTCTGACAATCTAACGGTAATCTAACCTGGTCTGACACTGTCTAATAGTCTAACAGTCTAACGGTAATCTAACCTGGTCTGACACTGTCTAATAGTCTGACAATCTAACGGTAATCTAACCTGGTCTGACACTGTCTAATAGTCTGACAGTCTAACGGTAATCTAACCTGGTCTGACACTGTCTAACAGTCTAACGGTAATCTAACCTGGTCTGACACTGTCTAATAGTCTAACAGTCTAACGGTAATCTAACCTGGTCTGACACTGTCTAATAGTCTGACAATCTAACTGTAATCTAACCTGGTCTGACACTGTCTAATAGTCTAACAGTCTAACTGTAATCTAACCTGGTCTGACACTGTCTAACAGGCTAACGGTAATCTAACCTGGTCTGACACTGTCTAACAGTCTAACGGTAATCTAACCTGGTCTGACACTGTCTAATAGTCTAACAGTCTAACGGTAATCTACCTGGTCTGACACTGTCTAATAGTCTAACAGTCTAACTGTAATCTAACCTGGTCTGACACTGTCTAATAGTCTGACAGTCTAACGGTAATCTAACCTGGTCTGACACTGTCTAACAGTCTAACGGTAATCTAACCTGGTCTGACACGGTCTAATAGTCTAACAGTCTAACGGTAATCTAACCTGGTCTGACACTGTCTAACAGTCTAACGGTAATCTAACCTGGTCTGACACTGTCTAACAGTCTAACGGTAATCTAACCTGGTCTGACACTGTCTAATAGTCTAACAGTCTAACTGTAATCTAACCTGGTCTGACACTGTCTAACAGTCTAACGGTAATCTAACCTGGTCTGACACTGTCTAACAGTCTAACGGTAATCTAACCTGGTCTGACACTGTCTAATAGTCTAACAGTCTAACTGTAATCTAACCTGGTCTGACACTGTCTAATAGTCTGACAGTCTAACGGTAATCTAACCTGGTCTGACACTGTCTAATAGTCTAACAGTCTAACTGTAATCTAACCTGGTCTGACACTGTCTAACAGGCTAACGGTATCTAACCTGGTCTGACACTGTCTAACAGTCTAACAGTCTAACGGTAATCTAACCTGGTCTGACACTGTCTAATGGTCTGACAGTCTAACGGTAATCTAACCTGGTCTGACACTGTCTAATAGTCTGACAATCTAACTGTAATCTAACCTGGTCTGACACTGTCTAATAGTCTAACAGTCTAACTGTAATCTAACCTGGTCTGACACTGTCTAACAGGCTAACGGTAATCTAACCTGGTCTGACACTGTCTAACAGTCTAACGGTAATCTAACCTGGTCTGACACTGTCTAATAGTCTAACAGTCTAACGGTAATCTACCTGGTCTGACACTGTCTAATAGTCTAACAGTCTAACTGTAATCTAACCTGGTCTGACACTGTCTAATAGTCTGACAGTCTAACGGTAATCTAACCTGGTCTGACACTGTCTAACAGTCTAACGGTAATCTAACCTGGTCTGACACGGTCTAATAGTCTAACAGTCTAACGGTAATCTAACCTGGTCTGACACTGTCTAACAGTCTAACGGTAATCTAACCTGGTCTGACACTGTCTAACAGTCTAACGGTAATCTAACCTGGTCTGACACTGTCTAACAGTCTAACGGTAATCTAACCTGGTCTGACACGGTCTAATAGTCTAACAGTCTAACGGTAATCTAACCTGGTCTGACAATGTCTAACAGTCTAACGGTAATCTAACCTGGTCTGACACTGTCTAATAGTCTAACAGTCTAACGGTAATCTAACCTGGTCTGACACTGTCTAACAGTCTAACGGTAATCTAACCTGGTCTGACACTGTCTAATAGTCTAACAGTCTAACGGTAATCTACCTGGTCTGACACTGTCTAATAGTCTAACAGTCTAACGGTAATCTAACCTGGTCTGACACTGTCTAATAGTCTGACAATCTAACGGTAATCTAACCTGGTCTGACACTGTCTAATAGTCTAACAGTCTAACGGTAATCTAACCTGGTCTGACACTGTCTAATAGTCTGACAATCTAACGGTAATCTAACCTGGTCTGACACTGTCTAATAGTCTGACAATCTAACGGTAATCTAACCTGGTCTGACACTGTCTAATAGTCTGACAGTCTAACGGTAATCTAACCTGGTCTGACACTGTCTAACAGTCTAACGGTAATCTAACCTGGTCTGACACTGTCTAATAGTCTAACAGTCTAACGGTAATCTAACCTGGTCTGACACTGTCTAATAGTCTGGCAATCTAACTGTAATCTAACCTGGTCTGACACTGTCTAATAGTCTAACAGTCTAACTGTAATCTAACCTGGTCTGACACTGTCTAACAGTCTAACGGTAATCTAACCTGGTCTGACACTGTCTAACAGTCTAACGGTAATCTAACCTGGTCTGACACTGTCTAATAGTCTAACAGTTTAACGGTAATCTACCTGGTCTGACACTGTCTAATAGTCTAACAGTCTAACTGTAATCTAACCTGGTCTGACACTGTCTAATAGTCTGACAGTCTAACGGTAATCTAACCTGGTCTGACACTGTCTAACAGTCTAACGGTAATCTAACCTGGTCTGACACGGTCTAATAGTCTAACAGTCTAACGGTAATCTAACCTGGTCTGACAATGTCTAACAGTCTAACGGTAATCTAACCTGGTCTGACACTGTCTAATAGTCTAACAGTCTAACGGTAATCTAACCTGGTCTGACACTGTCTAACAGTCTAACGGTAATCTAACCTGGTCTGACACTGTCTAATAGTCTAACAGTCTAACGGTAATCTACCTGGTCTGACACTGTCTAATAGTCTAACAGTCTAACGGTAATCTAACCTGGTCTGACACTGTCTAATAGTCTAACAGTCTAACGGTAATCTAACCTGGTCTGACACTGTCTAATAGTCTGACAGTCTAACTGTAATCTAACCTGGTCTGACACTGTCTAACAGTCTAACGGTAATCTAACCTGGTCTGACACTGTCTAACAGTCTAACGGTAATCTAACCTGGTCTGACACTGTCTAATAGTCTAACAGTCTAACGGTAATCTACCTGGTCTGACACTGTCTAATAGTCTAACAGTCTAACGGTAATCTAACCTGGTCTGACACTGTCTAATAGTCTGACAGTCTAACGGTAATCTAACCTGGTCTGACACTGTCTAACAGTCTAACGGTAATCTAACCTGGTCTGACACGGTCTAATAGTCTAACAGTCTAACGGTAATCTAACCTGGTCTGACAATGTCTAACAGTCTAACGGTAATCTAACCTGGTCTGACACTGTCTAATAGTCTAACAGTCTAACGGTAATCTAACCTGGTCTGACACTGTCTAACAGTCTAACGGTAATCTAACCTGATCTGACACTGTCTAATAGTCTAACAGTCTAACTGTAATCTAACCTCGTCTGACACTGTCTAATAGTCTAACAGTCTAACGGTAATCTAACCTGGTCTGACACTGTCTAACAGTCTAACGGTAATCTAACCTGGTCTGACACTGTCTAACAGTCTAACGGTAATCTAACCTGGTCTGACACTGTCTAATAGTCTAACAGTCTAACGGTAATCTAACCTGGTCTGACACTGTCTAATAGTCTGGCAATCTAACGGTAATCTAACCTGGTCTGACACTGTCTAATAGTCTAACAGTCTAACTGTAATCTAACCTGGTCTGACACTGTCTAACAGTCTAACGGTAATCTAACCTGGTCTGACACTGTCTAACAGTCTAACGGTAATCTAACCTGGTCTGACACTGTCTAATAGTCTAACAGTTTAACGGTAATCTACCTGGTCTGACACTGTCTAATAGTCTAACATTCTAACTGTAATCTAACCTGGTCTGACACTGTCTAATAGTCTGACAGTCTAACTGTAATCTAACCTGGTCTGACACTGTCTAACAGTCTAACGGTAATCTAGCCTGGTCTGACACGGTCTAATAGTCTAACAGTCTAACGGTAATCTAACCTGGTCTGACAATGTCTAACAGTCTAACGGTAATCTAACCTGGTCTGACACTGTCTAATAGTCTAACAGTCTAACGGTAATCTAACCTGGTCTGACACTGTCTAACAGTCTAACGGTAATCTAACATGGTCTGACACTGTCTAATAGTCTAACAGTCTAACGGTAATCTACCTGGTCTGACACTGTCTAATAGTCTAACAGTCTAACGGTAATCTAACCTGGTCTGACACTGTCTAATAGTCTGACAGTCTAACGGTAATCTAACCTGGTCTGACACTGTCTAATAGTCTAACAGTCTAACGGTAATCTAACCTGGTCTGACACTGTCTAATAGTCTGACAGTCTAACTGTAATCTAACCTGGTCTGACACTGTCTAACAGTCTAACGGTAATCTAACCTGGTCTGACACTGTCTAACAGTCTAACGGTAATCTAACCTGGTCTGACACTGTCTAATAGTCTAACAGTCTAACGGTAATCTAACCTGGTCTGACACTGTCTAACAGTCTAACGGTAATCTAACCTGGTCTGACACGGTCTAATAGTCTAACAGTCTAACGGTAATCTAACCTGGTCTGACAATGTCTAACAGTCTAACGGTAATCTAACCTGGTCTGACACTGTCTAATAGTCTAACAGTCTAACGGTAATCTAACCTGGTCTGACACTGTCTAACAGTCTAACGGTAATCTAACCTGGTCTGACACTGTCTAATAGTCTAACAGTCTAACGGTAATCTACCTGGTCTGACACTGTCTAATAGTCTAACAGTCTAACGGTAATCTAACCTGGTCTGACACTGTCTAATAGTCTAACAGTCTAACGGTAATCTAACCTGGTCTGACACTGTCTAATAGTCTGACAGTCTAACTGTAATCTAACCTGGTCTGACACTGTCTAACAGTCTAACGGTAATCTAACCTGGTCTGACACTGTCTAACAGTCTAACGGTAATCTAACCTGGTCTGACACTGTCTAATAGTCTAACAGTCTAACGGTAATCTACCTGGTCTGACACTGTCTAATAGTCTAACAGTCTAACGGTAATCTAACCTGGTCTGACACTGTCTAATAGTCTGACAGTCTAACTGTAATCTAACCTCGTCTGACACTGTCTAATAGTCTAACAGTCTAACGGTAATCTAACCTGGTCTGACACTGTCTAACAGTCTAACGGTAATCTAACCTGGTCTGACACTGTCTAACAGTCTAACGGTAATCTAACCTGGTCTGACACTGTCTAATAGTCTAACAGTCTAACGGTAATCTAACCTGGTCTGACACTGTCTAATAGTCTGGCAATCTAACGGTAATCTAACCTGGTCTGACACTGTCTAATAGTCTAACAGTCTAACTGTAATCTAACCTGGTCTGACACTGTCTAACAGTCTAACGGTAATCTAACCTGGTCTGACACTGTCTAACAGTCTAACGGTAATCTAACCTGGTCTGACACTGTCTAATAGTCTAACAGTTTAACGGTAATCTACCTGGTCTGACACTGTCTAATAGTCTAACATTCTAACTGTAATCTAACCTGGTCTGACACTGTCTAATAGTCTGACAGTCTAACTGTAATCTAACCTGGTCTGACACTGTCTAACAGTCTAACGGTAATCTAGCCTGGTCTGACACGGTCTAATAGTCTAACAGTCTAACGGTAATCTAACCTGGTCTGACAATGTCTAACAGTCTAACGGTAATCTAACCTGGTCTGACACTGTCTAATAGTCTAACAGTCTAACGGTAATCTAACCTGGTCTGACACTGTCTAACAGTCTAACGGTAATCTAACATGGTCTGACACTGTCTAATAGTCTAACAGTCTAACGGTAATCTACCTGGTCTGACACTGTCTAATAGTCTAACAGTCTAACGGTAATCTAACCTGGTCTGACACTGTCTAATAGTCTGACAGTCTAACGGTAATCTAACCTGGTCTGACACTGTCTAATAGTCTAACAGTCTAACGGTAATCTAACCTGGTCTGACACTGTCTAATAGTCTGACAGTCTAACTGTAATCTAACCTGGTCTGACACTGTCTAACAGTCTAACGGTAATCTAACCTGGTCTGACACTGTCTAACAGTCTAACGGTAATCTAACCTGGTCTGACACTGTCTAATAGTCTAACAGTCTAACGGTAATCTACCTGGTCTGACACTGTCTAATAGTCTAACAGTCTAACGGTAATCTAACCTGGTCTGACACTGTCTAATAGTCTGACAGTCTAACGGTAATCTAACCTGGTCTGACACTGTCTAACAGTCTAACGGTAATCTAACCTGGTCTGACACGGTCTAATAGTCTAACAGTCTAACGGTAATCTAACCTGGTCTGACAATGTCTAACAGTCTAACGGTAATCTAACCTGGTCTGACACTGTCTAATAGTCTAACAGTCTAACGGTAATCTAACCTGGTCTGACACTGTCTAACAGTCTAACGGTAATCTAACCTGATCTGACACTGTCTAATAGTCTAACAGTCTAACTGTAATCTAACCTGGTCTGACACTGTCTAATAGTCTAACAGTCTAACGGTAATCTAACCTGGTCTGACACTGTCTAATAGTCTAACAGTCTAACGGTAATCTAACCTGGTCTGACACTGTCTAATAGTCTGACAATCTAACGGTAATCTAACCTGGTCTGACACTGTGTAATAGTCTGACAATCTAACGGTAATCTAACCTGGTCTGACACTGTCTAATAGTCTAACAGTCCAACGGTAATCTAACCTGGTCTGACACTGTCTAATAGTCTGACAATCTAACGATAATCTAACCTGGTCTGACACTGAGAATAGTCTAACAGTCCAACGGTAATCTAACCTGGTCTGACACTGAGAATAGACTAACAGTCCAACTGTAATCTAACCTGGTCTGACACTGAGAATAGACTAACAGTCCAACTGTAATCTAACCTGGTCTGACACTGAGAATAGACTAACAGTCCAACTGTAATCTAACCTGGTCTGACACTGAGAATAGACTAACAGTCCAACTGTAATCTAACCTGGTCTGACACTGAGAATAGACTAACAGTCCAACTGTAATCTAACGTGGTCTGACACTGAGAATAGACTAACAGTCCAACTGTAATCTAACGTGGTCTGACACTGAGAATAGACTAACAGTCCAACTGTAATCTAACCTGGTCTGACACTGAGAATAGACTAACATTCCAACTGTAATCTAACCTGGTCTGACACTGAGAATAGACTAACAGTCCAACTGTAATCTAACGTGTTCTGACACTGAGAATAGACTAACAGTCCAACTGTAATCCAACCTGGTCTGACACTGAGAATAGACTAACAGTCCAACTGTAATCCAACCTAGTAATCTAACCTGGTCTGACACTGAGAATAGACTAACAGTCCAACTGTAATCCAACCTGGTCTGACACTGAGAATAGTCTAACAGTCCAACTGTAATCTAACCTGGTCTGACACTGAGAATAGACTAACAGTCCAACTGTAATCTAACCTGGTCTGACACTGAGAATAGACTAACAGTCCAACTGTAATCCAACGTGGTCTGACACTGAGAATAGACTAACAGTCCAACTGTAATCTAACCTGGTGTGACACTGAGAATAGACTAACAGTCCAACTGTAATCTAACCTGGTCTGACACTGAGAATAGACTAACAGTCCAACTGTAATCTAACGTGGTCTGACACTGAGAATAGACTAACAGTCCAACTGTAATCTAACGTGGTCTGACACTGAGAATAGACTAACAGTCCAACTGTAATCCAACCTAGTAATCTAACCTGGTCTGACACTGAGAATAGACTAACAGTCCAACTGTAATCTAACGTGGTCTGACACTGAGAATAGACTAACAGTCCAACTGTAATCTAACGTGGTCTGACACTAAGAATAGACTAACAGTCCAACTGTAATCCAACCTAGTAATCTAACCTGGTCTGACACTGAGAATAGACTACTCTCCAACTGTAATCTAACGTGGTCTGACACTGAGAATAGACTAACAGTCCAACTGTAATCCAACCTAGTAATCTAACGTGGTCTGACACTGAGAATAGATTAACAGTCCAACTGTAATCTAACCTGGTCTGACACTGAGAATAGACTAACAGTCCAACTGTAATCTAACGTGGTCTGACACTGAGAATAGACTAACAGTCCAACTGTAATCCAACCTGGTCTGACACTGAGAATAGACTAACAGTCCAACTGTAATCCAACCTAGTAATCTAACCTGGTCTGACACTGAGAATAGACTAACAGTCCAACTGTAATCCAACCTGGTCTGACACTTAGAATAGTCTAACAGTCCAACTGTAATCTAACCTGGTCTGACACTGAGAATAGACTAACAGTCCAACTGTAATCTAACCTCGTCTGACACTGTCTAATAGTCTAACAGTCTAACGGTAATCTAACCTGGTCTGACACTGTCTAACAGTCTAACGGTAATCTAACCTGGTCTGACACTGTCTAATAGTCTAACAGTCTAACGGTAATCTAACCTGGTCTGACACTGTCTAATAGTCTGACAATCTAACGGTAATCTAACCTGGTCTGACACTGTGTAATAGTCTGACAATCTAACGGTAATCTAACCTGGTCTGACACTGTCTAATAGTCTAACAGTCCAACGGTAATCTAACCTGGTCTGACACTGTCTAATAGTCTGACAATCTAACGGTAATCTAACCTGGTCTGACACTGAGAATAGTCTAACAGTCCAACGGTAATCTAACCTGGTCTGACACTGAGAATAGACTAACAGTCCAACTGTAATCCAACCTAGTAATCTAACCTGGTCTGACACTGAGAATAGACTAACAGTCCAACTGTAATCCAACCTGGTCTGACACTGAGAATAGTCTAACAGTCCAACTGTAATCTAACCTGGTCTGACACTGAGAATAGACTAACAGTCCAACTGTAATCTAACCTGGTCTGACACTGAGAATAGACTAACAGTCCAACTGTAATCTAACCTGGTCTGACACTGAGAATAGACTAACAGTCCAACTGTAATCTAACGTGGTCTGACACTGAGAATAGACTAACAGTCCAACTGTAATCCAACGTGGTCTGACACTGAGAATAGACTAACAGTCCAACTGTAATCTAACCTGGTCTGACACTGAGAATAGACTAACAGTCCAACTGTAATCTAACCTGGTCTGACACTGAGAATAGACTAACAGTCCAACTGTAATCTAACGTGGTCTGACACTGAGAATAGACTAACAGTCCAACTGTAATCTAACGTGGTCTGACACTGAGAATAGACTAACAGTCCAACTGTAATCCAACCTAGTAATCTAACCTGGTCTGACACTGAGAATAGACTAACAGTCCAACTGTAATCTAACGTGGTCTGACACTGAGAATAGACTAACAGTCCAACTGTAATCTAACGTGGTCTGACACTAAGAATAGACTAACAGTCCAACTGTAATCCAACCTAGTAATCTAACCTGGTCTGACACTGAGAATAGACTACTCTCCAACTGTAATCTAACGTGGTCTGACACTGAGAATAGACTAACAGTCCAACTGTAATCCAACCTAGTAATCTAACGTGGTCTGACACTGAGAATAGATTAACAGTCCAACTGTAATCTAACCTGGTCTGACACTGAGAATAGACTAACAGTCCAACTGTAATCTAACGTGGTCTGACACTGAGAATAGACTAACAGTCCAACTGTAATCCAACCTGGTCTGACACTGAGAATAGACTAACAGTCCAACTGTAATCCAACCTAGTAATCTAACCTGGTCTGACACTGAGAATAGACTAACAGTCCAACTGTAATCCAACCTGGTCTGACACTGAGAATAGTCTAACAGTCCAACTGTAATCTAACCTGGTCTGACACTGAGAATAGACTAACAGTCCAACTGTAATCTAACCTGGTCTGACACTGAGAATAGACTAAGAGTCCAACTGTAATCTAACCTGGTCTGACACTGAGAATAGACTAACAGTCCAACTGTAATCTAACGTGGTCTGACACTGAGAATAGACTAACAGTCCAACTGTAATCTAACGTGGTCTGACACTGAGAATAGACTAACAGTCCAACTGTAATCTAACCTGGTCTGACACTGAGAATAGACTAACATTCCAAATGTAATCTAACCTGGTCTGACACTGAGAATAGACTAACAGTCCAACTGTAATCTAACGTGGTCTGACACTGAGAATAGACTAACAGTCCAACTGTAATCGAACCTAGTAATCTAACCTGGTCTGACACTGAGAATAGACTAACAGTCCAACTGTAATCTAACGTGGTCTGACACTGAGAATAGACTAACAGTCCAACTGTAATCTAACGTGGTCTGACACTGAGAATAGACTAACAGTCCAACTGTAATCCAACCTAGTAATCTAACCTGGTCTGACACTGAGAATAGACTACTCTCCAACTGTAATCTAACGTGGTCTGACACTGAGAATAGACTAACAGTCCAACTGTAATCCAACCTAGTAATCTAACGTGGTCTGACACTGAGAATAGACTAACAGTCCAACTGTAATCCAACCTAGTAATCTAACGTGGTCTGACACTGAGAATAGACTAACAGTCCAACTGTAATCTAACCTGGTCTGACACTGAGAATAGACTAACAGTCCAACTGTAATCTAACCTGGTCTGACACTGAGAATAGACTAACAGTCCAACTGTAATCTAACGTGGTCTGACACTGAGAATAGACTAACAGTCCAACTGTAATCCAACCTAGTAATCTAACCTGGTCTGACACTGAGAATAGTCTAACAGTCCAACTGTAATCTAACCTGGTCTGACACTGAGAATAGACTAACAGTCCAACTGTAATCCAACCTAGTAATCTAACCTGGTCTGACACTGAGAATTGTATGTCTTAGTATGTATCACAAATGGCACCCTTTTCCCCAAATAGGGCACTACGTTTGACCAGAGCCCATAGGCATTCACTTATATGACACGCTATTTTTTAAATCAAATCGATGACCTAACATTGAATTGACTACGTGATTGAATAAAACCATGCCACAAATTAACCATTAATTACCTGGGGCACCACGGAAGCATTCATTTATATAGAGCGGTTATGTGTGGACCTCGCTTTGTGCATGCACTATGCCCCTGTGCACAAAGCAAGGTCCACACAGACATGGTGTGTTGAGATTTGCGTGGAAGAATTTGACTGGCCTGCACAGAGCCCTGACCTAAACCCATAGAACACCTTGGAACTACGAGCCAGGCCTAATCGCCCAACATCAGTACCTGACCTTTTTTTTTTTAAACCTTTATTTTACTAGGCAAGTCAGTTAAGAACAAATTCTTATTTTCAATGACGGCCTAGTGGGTTAACTGCCTGTTCAGGGGCAGAACGACAGGTACCTTGTACCTTGTCAGCTCGGGAATTTGAACTTGCAACCTTTCGTTTACTAGTCCAACGCTCTAACCACTAGGCTACCCTGCCGCCCCACTAATGCTCTTGTGGCTGAATGGAAGCAAGTTCCTGCAGCAATGTTTCCATCATCTAGTGGAAAGCCTTCCTAGAAGAGTGCAGGCTGTGATGGCAGCAAAGGGTCGACATGCTCCATATTAGTGCCCATGATTTTTGAATGAGATGTCCACATGAGGTGTCCACATACTATTGACCATAGTGTTATTTAATGTTGTGAGTGTGACGAATTAAAAGCAGGGCATGAGATAATGTTAGAACTTGGACACTGTCTCGTTGGCCTAACGTTATTTCCTAGTCTGAGTTTGGATGAAGGTCATGTTGTTCTTCACATTACCGCCTCTGGTAAACAAACACTATATCAAATAAAATAAAACGTTTATTTTTCACAGGATACAGAAGATGTTAACGATACAGTGACAGTGTATTTTTTTGTTGTTGTTGTTTAGACATGTAGCTAGCTAGCTAGCTAAAGAACGAACCATAAATCCCAACTCATAACGTTACTACCCTGCATGAATCTCAGGTAGCTAAACCAATTAGATTTAATGTTAGCTAGCTAGCTAGATCATACAGGTTACGTTAGCTAGCGAACCAGCCAGAAAATGTTAGCTAGCTAGCTAACAGTACGCTTTAACTTGTAATGAAAAACAACTTTCTGACAAGAGTAGGAACGTATATTATCTGAAAATGTAGCTAGCTAGACTCTCTTACCCGTATATATGGATAAATGCTTCTCCCACTCTGTCGCGGATGCAATGGTTGTCCTTAGCTTGAAGATGTAATCCGGAGAAAGGTGTTATATACAACAGCCTTCTGTGTGTTCTCTTCTCAATTTGCAATCAAATACAAGAATCTCCAGCTCCTTAGCTATCATACTTTGCTTCCACCGGGCATTCCACTGATTTCAAAACTCGGTCCTGCAGAAAGTGGAGAGCATTAGCACCTATACATACTGACCAGCTCATATTATAGACAGAGGCATGCTACATGGCCAATCCGAACTCATCTCTTGGCATGCCCAGCCCAACCATTATCTCAGCCAATCATGGCTAGCGGGAAGGTTCCTGTCTTTTTTCTGTGGCTAAACCAACTAGGCTCGTAATTGAACCATTTTATTCATATTTACAGATGACATACAAGTTTGTTATTAAGGCACATGAAAGTTCACATGTTCCAGGGAGCCTTTAGGCTAAAAACATTTACATTCAAATGACTCTCCTGTGAAGTAATGAAGCGCGACGTACACCTAGTTTCCTGGAACGAGTCACAGGGAGAAGGGTGCCATTTGGGATGAACATAACTCTGTTGGTAAGATAAACTTATTAGTATTCCTAAATAACATATGTAAGGTAATGTAATATCTTCAGTGTTAATCATTATTCTCAGACCCTGTATGTGTTCAAATACTTTGTTATCAGAGACACATGAGCCTGGTAAAATGCAATGCACCAAATAGGGAATAGGGTGCTATGGGCCCTGGTTCAATGCAATGCACTAAATATGGAATAGGGTGCTATGGGCCCTGGTTAAATGTAGTGCACTAAATAGGGAATAGGGTGCCATTTGGAACCCAGAGTGTGTTTGTTTATTCGCTGGGTACAGCGTTGCGTGTCTCTCTACGTTGTTGTCATGGTTGCATGTCCAGGGTAAGGCTTGACCCAGTCTTCTTATTTACGGTCCATCGTGTTTGTGTTGCGTTCATTAGAATGACATCCTCATTTCTCACAGTCTCAGATGGATTTATACGTCGGAGGAGAAATGAAACGTTCACCTTATTCAGATCACAGGACTGTTAATGTCACAGGAGAATGTTTTAGTTGTGATTCAGTTCAGTCATGTATTGTTAAAGCTACACTCTGGGATATATTGTTCAGCAAACAACAACCCCGGCACTCATTTTCATAACCATCTGATCTTTGAGCAGATTCCCACAACCCAGACTGTAGATTTCAACCTTTCAGATATTCACCAACAACACATGTTGAGTCCAGTGTCCTGTCTCTGTAACGAAGTACAGCAGGTGGATACCTATCTGTCTCTCTATCCTAGTCCTATCTCTCTTAGTCCTATCTCTCCTAATCCTCGCCCATATCTATATCTCCTAGTCCAACCTCTCCTAGTCCAAACTCTCCTAGTCCTACCTCTCCTAGTTCTACCTCTCCTAGTCCTACCTTTCCTAGTTCTACCTCTCCTAATCCTCTCCTAGTCTTACCTCTCCTAGTATTACCTCTCCTAGTCCTGCCTCTCCAAGTCCTACCTCTCCTAGTCCTACCTCTCCTAGTCTTACCTCTCCTAGTCTTACCTCTCCTAGTCTTACCTCTCCTAGTCCTACCTCTCCCAGTCTTACCTCTCCTAGTCTTACCGCTCCTAGTCCTACCTCTCCCAGTCTTACCTCTCCTAGTCCTACCTCTCCCAGTCTTACCTCTCCTAGTCTTACCTCTCCTAGTCAAGCCTCTCCTAATCCTCGCCTAGTCCTACCTCTCCTAGTCTTACCTCTCCTAGTCTTACCTCTCCTAGTCCTACCTCTCCCAGTCTTACCTCTCCTAGTCTTACCTCTCCTAGTCAAGTCCTCTCCTAGTCCTATCTCTCCTATTTCTACCTCTCCTAGTCCTACCTCTCCTAGTCCTACCTCTCCTAGTCCTATCTCTCCTAGTCCTACCTCTCCTAGTCTTACCTCTCCTAGTCTTCTCCTAGTCCTACCTCTCCTAGTCTTACCTCTCCTAGTCTTCTCCTAGTCCTACCTCTCCTAGTCCTACCTCTCCTATTCCTTTCTCTCCTAGTCCTACCTCTCATAGTCCTACCTATCCTAGTCTTACCTCACCTAGTCTTCTCCTAGTCCTACCTCTCCTAGTCCTACCTCTCCTAGTCTTACCTCTCCTAGTCTTCTCCTTGTCCTACCTCTCCTAGTCTTACCTCTCCTAGTCTTATCTCTCCTAGTCTTCTCCTAGTCCCACCTCTCCTAGTCTTCTCCTAGTCCTCTCCCAGTCCCAGGGCTCACAACAAATAGGCTACCTTGATGGCTCAGAAACTACATAGTGGTCGGAGGATAAAAACAAAGAGTGAAATGAGGACAGAGGAACAGCTCTGAATTAAACATTTCACCAGAATTCAATTCTGCTGTCTGTTTAACGTAGTCTGTATTTTAATGTTGAATTTGTGTGTGTTTGTGTGTGGTATGTGTGTGGTATGTGTTTGTGTGTGTGTTTGTGTGTGTGTGTGTTTGTTCGTTTCTTTCCCCGTAGACCCCGTGCAGGATATGGACATTCATTTGTGTTACCCACAATCCCTCAGGAGTGTAGAGAGAATCCCAGAGGACGAGTGAGTACTGTCTCTGTGTGTTTGTGTATTTTGTGTGTGTTCTTTCCTCAAGCTCTACTTATCAGACCAAAAATAGAGCACAGCACCAGATGTAATTTCCTGTCTCTTATTGTCAGCAACCTGTATATATCTTTCAAGCTACGTCTTCTACTTAGTGAAACTACCAGCTCTATTATGTAGCAAATATGTGAATGAACAATTGACCCTTCGTCAAACCCACCCCCTTTTGGTAACAGGAATGACAGAGTCCATCCAAATCATCTCGGCTCCTGGACTCATTTCAAGGCAGCGTTGAAACAATGACCCCAAGACCAGCTCAGTTTATCCCTACCGCTGTGACAATGAGTCGTCATAATGCTGCATCAAATGTACATTATCCTAAGGGGTGTTGGCAGACACAACGGAAGTAACTTAAATGCATGTCTGCCTAATTTCCCTGTTAATCCTACAGCTACGCAGTAATCATGGAGGGTTCGTACTCTTAACACCACAGCGCCCCCCCCCCCCCCCCCAAAAAAACCCTCTTCTCCTTATACCACTGACGTTGATGATAACTACTTCATCGAGGGAAAATGTTCCTGCTACAACAGAGACATGTGTTTGTCTCTTTATTTTAAGATGACGATGCATAATTGCATAGTAATATGATGATAGTAATAAGAATAAGAATAATTGTAAGATGCTCTGGATAAGAATGTCTGCTAAATTACTAATAAGTCTACACACACACACACAAACACACACACACACACACACACACACACACACACACACACACACACACACATACACACACACACACACATCTAATCAAAATCAAATAACATTTTATTTGTCACATGCTTTGTAAACAACAGGTGTGGACTAACAGTGATGTTAACTTACAGGCCCCAGCAATGCAGAGAGAAAGACAATAGAGAAATCAAAGATACAACACTTAATAATACAAGTTATAATAAATATACAATGATTAACGATAACTAGGCTCTATACACGGGGTACCAGTACAGAGTGGATGTGCAGGGGTACGAGGTAACGGAGGTAGATATGTACATTATAACTAGGCTCTATACACGGGGTACCAGTACAGAGTGGATGTGCAGGGGTACGAGGTAATGGAGGTAGATATGTACATTATAACTAGGCTCTATACACGGGGTACCAGTACAGAGTGGATGTGCAGGGGTACGAGGTAACGGAGGTAGATATGTACATTATAACTAGGCTCTATACACGGGGTACCAGTACAGAGTGGATGTGCAGGGGTACGAGGTAATGGAGGTAGATATGTACATTATAACTAGGCTCTATACACGGGGTACCAGTACAGAGTGGATGTGCAGGGGTACGAGGTAACGGAGGTAGATATGTACATTATAACTAGGCTCTATACACGGGGTACCAGTACAGAGTGGATGTGCAGGGGTACGAGGTAATGGAGGTAGATATGTACATGATAACTAGGCTCTATACACGGGGTACCAGTACTGAGTGGATGTGCAGGGGTACGAGGTAATGGAGGTAGATATGTACATTATAACTAGGCTCTATACACACGGGTACCAGTACAGAGTGGATGTGCAGGGGTACGAGGTAATGGAGGTAGATATGTACATTATAACTAGGCTCTATACACGGGGTACCAGTACAGAGTGGATGTGCAGGGGTACGAGGTAATGGAGGTAGATATGTACATTATAACTAGGCCCTATACACGGGGTACGAGGTAATGGAGGTAGATATGTACATTATAACTAGGCTCTATACACGGGGTACGAGTACAGAGTGGATGTGCAGGGGTACGAGGTAATTGAGGTAGATATATACATTAAATAATAATAAATAAAGTAATAAAGTATAAGTAAAGTAATAATAATAAATAAAGTAATAAAGTATAAGTAAAGTAATAATAATTAACAGTAGCAACAGCGACGTATGTGATGAATCAAAAAAAGTAAATGCAAAAAAAAGGGTCATTGCAGATAGTTGGAACAGTTGGTTCTCTCGAAGAGAGCATAGAAAACATTTTGCTCGTCTGGAAGGCTGACGTCACTGGGCAGCTCCATGGAAGGTCTTATATAACGGCGCCGGAGGGGATGGCTGCCGTTTTATGGACCAATTGTGTTATTTTGTTTATTGTTTTTCTCACATTGTTTGTACATAATATTGATGCTACTTTCTCTTATGACCGAAAATAGCTTCAGGATATAAGAACAGCAATTACTAACTGGAGAACTGGAGGAAGATATTTATTTAATGAGTCGGAAGCGAAGGATATAATGTTTGCTCCCAGGCAAGGCCCAAATCCCCATCATTCGCATGAAAAAAAGAAGGAAATACAAGGGGCGGTGATCATGGTACCTTGTGAGAATTTGTCGATGAGTGTGATTACTCACCTGGAACTGGACAAAAAGTTTTTTTTCTTAATGAGTCCGACACGAAGGATATACGTACTGCTTTGTCAAGACAAGGCCCAAATCCCCTTCATCAACGTAAAGAGAAAATGGAGGAAAAGGGGGAGGAGGGTGGGGTGCCTTGCAAGAATTCACCGACTAGCAGGTAAACCACCACTTCCCTCCGTATTATTGGCCAACATGCAATCATTGGAAAATAAACTGGACGATCTATGATTAAGACTATCCTACCAACAAGACTTTAAAAACTCTACCATGTTTCACCGAGACGTGGCTGAACGATGATATGGACAATATAGAGCTGGCTGGCTTCTCCGTGCATTGGCAGGACAGAGCAGCTACGTCTGGTAAGATGAAGGATGGGGGTGTGTGTCTATTTGTCAATAACTGCTAGTGTACCGTGCTTTCAATGAGCGGCACGCTAATCCGGACGATTATAAGAAATCCTGCTAACACTAAGGTAACCTGACTAAATGATTACCGCCCCGTAGCACTCACCTCGGTAGCCATGAAGTGCTTTGAAAGGCTTGTCATGGCTCACATCAATACCATTATCTGTGAAACCCTAGACCCACTCCAATTTGCATACCGCCCCAACAGATCCACAGATGATGTAATCTCTATTGCACTCCACACTGCCCTTTCCCACCTGGACAAAAGGAACACCTATGTGAGAATGCTATTCATTGACTATAGCTCAGCGTTCAACACCATAGTGCCCACAAAGCCCATCACTAAGCTAAAGACCCTGGGACTAAACACCTCCATCTCTAACTGGTTCTTGGACTTACTGATGGGCCGCCCCCAGGTGGTGATGGCAGATAACAACACATCTGCCATGCTGTTCTTCAACACTGGGGCCCCTCAGGGGTAGGTGCTTACTACCCTCTTGTACTCCCTGTTCACCTATGACTGCATGGCCAAGCATGACTGAAACAGTCTCATTAAGTTTGCTGACAACACAACAGTGGTAGGCCTAATCACTGACAACGATGAGACAGCCTATAGGGAGGTCAGAGACTTGGCAGTGCCGTGCCAGGACAACAACCTCTCTCTCAATGTGAGCAAGACAAAGTAGCTGATTGTGGACTACAGGAAAAGGAAGGCCAAACCTTTTGTTCTTGTGTTACATTTTGATTTTATTAGATTTTTTAAAACTTTTAGTCATTATTATCTTAACTCTATTTCTTGAAATGCATTGTTGATTTTTTATTTATTTTGCATGCCCTGCCACATCCGACAATGGTCAGAAAAAGTGTAGTAGGATTCGATCTTAGTGCTGTATTGACGCTTTGCCTGTTTGATGGTTCGTCAGAGGCAATAGCGGGATTTCTTGTAAGGGTCCGTGTTACTGTCCCTCTCGTTGAAAGCAGCAGCCTTAGCCTTTAGCGCAGTGTTGATGTTTCCTGTAATCTTTTGCTTCTGGTTGGGATATGTACCTATGATGTCGTCGATTATTATTGAAGCCGGAGACTAATGTGGTTAACTATAGGCAGGAGGTCAAATATTCCAGTTTGTGCTGTTAGCGAAACAGTCCTGTAGCTTAGCATCCAATTCATCGGACCACTTCTGTGTTGAGCGTGACATCACTGGTACTTCCTGTTTGAGTTTTTGCTTCTAAGCAGGAAACAGGAGGATAGAGTTATGGTCAGATTTGCCAAAATGGAGGAGGAGGGAAAGAAAGCCTTGTACACATCTCTGTGTGTGGAGTAAAGGTGATCTAGAGTTGTTGCCTCTAGTTGCACAGGTGACATGCTGGTAGAAAGGAGAAAAAGGATTTCAGTTTTCACACTGCCGTTCTGTTCTGCCGATGTATAGAAAAACCAGCCAGAACATTATCCATTTCCTTGGTCAGAAAAGTTTCAGAGAAACATTAGAGTTCTTCAGGTTCCGTTGATAGGATAATCTTTAACGGAGCTTGTCCAGTTTATTCTCCAGTGATTCGTCAATAGAATGGAAGGTTTATTTACTCCGTAGTTTCATCAGGGTCCATCTTTCTCTTTCGAGTGTCGAGGCCCGGTCCGGTGTGAGCAGTATGTTCTGTGCCGCCGTACAAATCTTCATCCAAATCAAGGTTAATGATATCGGTTCTGATGTCTATAAGCTCTTTTTGGTCATAGGAAACGATGCTGGAAACATCATGTACAAAAACAAGTTACGATCAGACAGACACACAAAATATTGAATTGGACATTGGACAAACACACTCACTCACACACACACACACACACACACACACACACACACACACACACACACACACACACACACACACACACACACACTCTATTTATCTCTTTCCCTCTGACCTATTTTTTCATTGTCCTCACTAAACCCAGTGTAACCATGGTTTCTGTGGTTCTCCTACAGGGTGGTGGGTTTGGGTACAGGTACACATAGCTAGTCCCATCTGCTGAAAACCAAAACATAGGATGCCAACCTACCCAGGATTCAGAGTAAGTCTTGTTCTCTTCCTCCTCTCTGTCCTGCTTTCTCGCTTTATTACACCCCACCTTGTTTGTGTGTGTGTGTGTGTGTGTGTGTGTTTTTTTTTTTTTTTTTTTTTTTTACCTTTATTTAACCAGGCAAGTCAGTTAAGAACAAATTCTTATTTTCAATGATGGCCTGGGAACAGTGGGTTAACTGCCTGTTCAGGGGCAGAACGACAGATTTGTACCTTGTCAGCTCGGGGGTTTGAACTGCGTGTGTGTGTGTGTGTGTGTGTGTGTTTGTGTGTTTAGAGATAATTTTTCTAAAACAATACTGATCTTTCCCTTGAGGATGTTAGTAGTGACGCCAGAAAGGCGGACCAGACCACAGTATTTATTTATACTATAGTGGTTCCTTGCAACACACAACACCATTTTCCTTTTTGGAGCTACAGTATTTGGTGTTACAGACCGTCTTTTATTTTTGCGAAAAAAAAATCTGTCCTGAAGAAGTAACAAAAAGGTTATTAATGTCAAGTCCTGACTCTTTAAAATCTCGTAGAGTACTCTTTTTTTTCAATGTGACATACCCAAATCTAATTGCATGGGGCTCAGGACCTGAAGCAAGCATATGTATATTATTGATACCATTTGAAAGGAAAAAAACGTTGAAGTTTGTGGAAATGGGCAGGTAGCCTGGTGGTTAGAGTGTTGGGCAAGTAATCTAAAGGTTGCTAGATTGAATCCCCGAGCTGACATTGTAAAAATCTGTCGTTCTGCCCCCTGAACAAGGCAGTTAACCCACTGTTCCTAGGCCGTCATTGTAAATAACAATTTGTTATTAACTGACTTGCCTAGTTAAATAAAGGTAAAAAAAAATAGATATATAAAATATATATAACACCTTAGATCTGGTAAAAGATAATACAAATAATAATTATTAATATTATTATTTTAATTACATCATGCTTGAAATGCAAGAAAAATGCCATAATTAATTATTCCAGCCCAGGTGAAATTGTTATTTTGGCCACTAGATGGAAGCAGTGTATATGAAACGTTTTAGACTGATCTAATGAACCATTGTATATCTGTTCAATATTTTGTATCAAATGTGCCTAATTGGCTTATTTATACATTTTCATGTTCCAAATTGTGCATTCTCCTCAACAATAGCATAGTATATTTTCACTGTTATATATACTGTAAATTGGACAGTGGAGATATAATAACAAGAATTTAAGCTTTGTGCTCACATAAGATATGTCTATGTCCCGGGATTTGTTTTTGTTAGCTCGTGCTAATCACATTAGCCCACGTTAGCTCTGAATCAGTCTGGCCATCTTTTCACATCAGTTTGCATCTAGACTTAACACGCTCTACCTCTATGGAAAGCAGTATAGATCACACCCAGTCTGAACGAAAAGAAAGCATTTAGTACTACCTTTCTGTTGTTCTCCTGCCCCAGCGTATATCAATATTACACTGTTATGTTAAAGTGGGTGTTCCAGTCCAAGCCCTCGGTGAGTGTAGGCTAGGCTAGGCTAGGCTAGAGTAGTCTCTGTCTGAAGTGTAAAGATGCAGGAAATGGAGGTTAGATCCAACATAGCAGAGCCATTTATCTGACATGACCATGTAGAGGGCGGTGTGATACACGATTCACAGCCACTTTGTTCAATGGGCTTACTGATGCTCAGTAGGGCCTAGGAATTGTGTGTGTGTGTGTGTGTGTGTGTGTGTGTGTGTGTGTGTGTGTGTGTGTGTGTGTGTGTGTGTGTGTGTGTGTCTGTCTGTCTGTCTTCTGGCACCTCACTGCTGGTTGGTCAGCAGGGTTCTCTACTAGGTGCTGGTGAGAATGGTTTTGGGAAGCATCAATGTTGCCTTTTTAATGTCATTAAATTTTTGTAACACATATTTTATTGATTCCAAATAGGACAGTCAACAATTACAGAAATAAATATTGTTTTCTATATATATATATATATAAATAAATAATTGTCTCACACATACAACACCCCCCCCTTCCAACCCAAACAGACAAAAAACATAACAGCCAAACAATCACAGACAAATAAAACAATAATAAAGGCCTCACATTTCCAAAAATACAAGAATAAAAGAAGAAAAAAACAGAAAAAGTGTAATATGCAGATAATGCAGATTACACTTCCACCGTAGCCAATATTCACCCCCAAAAATTGAGGATATACAGATTTACAATTCCAATGTAAATTAGCTGTTTACAAAAAACTCACAAAACAGATCTCAAATGTCATGAAACTCTGGGGCTTTCTTTTTCACTATATAAAATACATTTTTTCCAGAGCCAGGCTTGACGCAAATTCTATTAAACAATGACCAAGTGAGGGGGAACTGACATACTTCCTTGTGGAGAGAAATTGAACGTCTAGCTTGTAATAGACAGAGGTCAACCATTTCCTTCTCTCTCCTATGTAAAGAGGTATTCTCTGGGTCAAGATTTAGGAATCATAGTTTAGGGATTAGTGGTTTTGGGGTTAGAGGTCATCTCAGAGATATAGCGCAGTTCTGAGCTCCAAACCTTTTGTATCTTAGCACATTCCCACAGGCAATGAGACAAGGTGCCTACATGCGTGTTACATTTAACAAACAGATCTAGGGTGTTAGGGTCAAATTTGTGGAGTTTAACAGGGGTGAAGTGTTGTCATTATCCAATTGTATTGCAACAATCTCAGGCGGGTGTTTCATCGTCTGTATCTGAGGTCTAGAGCATCTACATCTGCATTGCTTGTTGTTTGGGATTTTAGTGCTGGGTTTCGGTACAGCACTTTGCGACATCAGCTGATGTAAGAAGGGCTTTATGAATACATTTAACTGATTGATTGAAATATCTTGTATCCACTGAAGTCTTTTACAGTTGTCTTTATGAGTTGCTACCATTTTCTCATATAATGATGTCATCTGACATCTCCCATTACACATAATAACAGAGAGTGTTTCTAAAGTGGTCAGAGGAGGTTTTAGGGCCGATTGTTTTAGACTTGGGGGGGAAAAAAAGTAAGCTTCTCAATTGTAAGTATTTGAAAAAATGCTTTTTGTGGTAAATTAAATCTTTCATTTCAGTTCAGTTCTTCAAACAACTTGAGCCCCTTTTTTTAATTGTATAAATCCATTACTTTATCAATACCTTTTATTGCACATTCTTTAAAACCCAAAGTCATTTTTTACCCGGGTGTGAAATTATCATTGCTCCAAATTGGTTCAAAACTGGATGATACAGAGGAATCGCCCAGATATTGCTTTACTTCGTGCTGTATATTTAGGGTGTTTTTAAAACAAAAGGATAAGTAGTATCCTTTTGCATGAGGTTGTAAGTAACATAAACATTTCCCCAGGACTATGTTTAAGTCGATTCATAATGGATGAAGATACGCCTGAAATTGTCCAAGAAAATTTCTGTTCCAATGTTACGGGGATTTAAAATAAGAGATTAAAATAATTTTAGCTGAAATTGGCAGGAGAGCACTTGAAACACGTCCGCTCAGTTCAATGCCATAACCACGCTGCTTTTCTAATAACCAATTCGGTTCAGTTCATGCAAGTGACTGACTATCACTGTATAAGAAATTAAGGTAGTATGCCCAGAACATTGCTCTGGGAACCAAAAAGGAGTATCTCAGTTTCAATGTCTCAGCTTTGAGAGAAGAAGCCTCGTGAGGTATTGGTCAGACACGTGCAGAACTAATGTTAATGATGAATAATGAATAATGTAAACCATACAAATATAACTTGTCTGTGTAGCAGTAAGAGAACTGAAGGGACCGTCCTGGTGAAGTTTCTGATCAACCTGTACTGAGTGCAGAGTGATTCATTTAATATTGACTTCAGGTGTTGAATTTCCAAAATAATTTTGACGTCACAAACATATTTTTTTATCTTCTCGAACGTGATCCATCAGTGAAGGTCTGAGAGGGAACACCGGTGGTGCGTTCTGGGAGGGAATACCGTTCTGAGAGGGAATACCGGTGGTGCGTTCTGAGAGGGAATACCGTTCTGAGAGGGAATACCGGTGGTGAGTTCTGAGAGGGAATACCGGTGGTGCGTTCTGAGAGGGAATACCGGTGGTGAGCTCTGAGAGGGAATACCGGTGGTGAGTTCTGAGAGGGAATACCGTTCTGAGAGGGAATACCGGTGGTGAGTTCTGAGAGGGAATACCGGTGGTGAGTTCTGAGAGGGAATACCGGTGGTGCGTTCTGAGAGGGAATACCGGTGGTGCGTTCTGGGAGGGAATACCGGTGGTGCGTTCTGGGAGGGAATACCGTTCTGAGAGGGAATACCGGTGGTGCGTTCTGAGAGGGATTATACCGTTCTGAGAGGGATTATTCCGTTCTGAGAGGGAATACCAATCTGAGAGGGATTATACCGTTCTGAGAGGGATTATACCGTTCTGAGAGGGAATACCGATCTGAAAGGGATTATACCGTTCTGAGAGGGAATATCATTCTAAGAGGGAATACCGTTCTGAGAGGGAATACCGTTCTGAGAGGGAATATCATTCTAAGAGGGAATACCGTTCTGAGAGGGAATACCGATCTGAGAGGGAATATCATTCTAAGAGGGAATACCGTTCTGAGAGGGAATACCATTCTGAGAGGGAATACCGATCTGAGAGGGAATACCGTTCTGAGAGGGAATACCGATCTGAGAGGGAATACCGTTCTGAGAGGGAATACCGATCTGAGAGGGAATACCGTTCTGAGAGGGAATACCGTTCTGAGAGGGAATACCGTTCTGAGAGGGAATACCGTTCTGAGAGGGATTATACCGATCTGAGAGGGAATACCGTTCTGAGAGGGAATACCGTTCTGAGAGGGAATACCGTTCTGAGAGGGATTATACCATTCTGAGAGGGAATACCGTTCTGAGAGGGAATACCGATCTGAGAGGGAATACCGTTCTGAGAGGGAATACCGATCTGAGAGGGAATACCGTTCTGAGAGGGAATACCGTTCTGAGAGGGATTATACCGATCTGAGAGGGAATACCGTTCTGAGAGGGAATACCGTTCGGAGAGGGATTATACCGATCTGAGAGGGAATACCGATCTGAGAGGGAATACCGTTCTGAGAGGGAATACCGTTCTGAGAGGGAATACCGATCTGAGAGGGAATACCGATCTGAGAGGGAATACCGTTCTGAGAGGGAATACCGATCTGAGAGGGAATACCGATCTGAGAGGGAATACCGTTCTGAGAGGGAATACCGTTCTGAGAGGGATTATACCGATCTGAGAGGGAATACCGATCTGAGAGGGAATACCGTTCTGAGAGGGAATACCGTTCTGAGAGGGAATACCGTTCTGAGAGGGAATACCGTTCTGAGAGGGATTATACCGATCTGAGAGGGAATACCGATCTGAGAGGGAATACCGTTCTGAGAGGGAATACCGTTCTGAGAGGGAATACCGGTGGTGAGTTCTGAGAGGGAATACCGGTGGTGAGTTCTGAGAGGGAATACCGGTGGTGAGTTCTGAGAGGGAATACCGGTGGTGAGTTCTGAGAGGGAATACCGGTGGTGCGTTCTGAGAGGGAATACCGGTGGTGAGTTCTGAGAGGGAATACCGGTGGTGAGTTCTGAGAGGGAATACCGGTGGTGAGTTCTGAGAGGGAATACCGGTGGTGAGTTCTGAGAGGGAATACCGGTAGTGTGTTCTGAGAGGGAATACCGGTGGTGAGTTCTGAGAGTGAATACCGGTGGTGAGTTCTGAGAGGGAATACCGGTGGTGAGTTCTGAGAGGGAATACCGGTGGTGAGTTCTGAGAGGGAATACCGGTGGTGAGTTCTGAGAGGGAATACCGGTGGTGAGTTCTGAGAGGGAATACCGGTGGTGAGTTCTGAGAGGGAATACCGGTGGTGAGTTCTGAGAGGGAATACAGGTGGTGAGTTCTGAGAGGGAATACCGGTGGTGAGTTCTGAGAGGGAATACCGGTGGTGAGTTCTGAGAGGGAATACCGGTGGTGAGTTCTGAGAGGGAATACCGGTGGTGAGTTCTGAGAGGGAATACCGGTGGTGAGTTCTGAGAGGGAATACCGGTGGTGAGTTCTGAGAGGGAATACCGGTGGTGAGTTCTGAGAGGGAATACCGGTGGTGAGTTCTGAGAGGGAATACCGTTGGTGAGTTCTGAGAGGGAATACCGGTGGTGAGTTCTGAGAGGGAATACCGGTGGTGAGTTCTGAGAGGGAATACCGTTCTGAGAGGGAACACCGGTGGTGAGTTCTGAGAGGGAATACCGGTGGTGAGTTCTGAGAGGGAATACCGGTAGTGTGTTCTGAGAGGGAATACCGTTCTGAGAGGGAATACCGGTGGTGAGTTCTGAGAGGGAATACCGGTGGTGAGTTCTGAGAGGGAATACCGGTAGTGTGTTCTGAGAGGGAATACCGTTCTGAGAGGGAATACCGGTGGTGAGTTCTGAGAGGGAATACCGGTGGTGAGTTCTGAGAGGGAATACCGGTGGTGAGTTCTGAGAGGGAATACCGGTAGTGTGTTCTGAGAGGGAATACCGTTCTGAGAGGGAATACCGGTGGTGAGTTCTGAGAGGGAATAGCGGTGGTGAGTTCTGAGAGGGAATACCGGTAGTGTGTTCTGAGAGGGAATACCGGTGGTGAGTTCTGAGAGGGAATACCGGTGGTGAGTTCTGAGAGGGAATAGCGGTGGTGAGTTCTGAGAGGGAATACCGGTAGTGTGTTCTGAGAGGGAATACCGGTGGTGAGTTCTGAGAGGGAATACCGGTGGTGAGTTCTGAGAGGGAATACCGTTCTGAGAGGGAATACCGTTCTGAGAGGGAATACCGGTGGTGAGTTCTGAGAGGGAATACCGGTGGTGAGTTCTGAGAGGGAATACCGGTGGTGAGTTCTGAGAGGGAATACCGGTAGTGTGTTCTGAGAGGGAATACCGTTCTGAGAGGGAATACCGGTGGTGAGTTCTGAGAGGGAATACCGGTGGTGAGTTCTGAGAGGGAATACCGGTGGTGAGTTCTGAGAGGGAATACCGGTGGTGAGTTCTGAGAGGGAATACCGGTGGTGAGTTCTGAGAGGGAATACCGGTGGTGAGTTCTGAGAGGGAATACCGTTCTGAGAGGGAATACCGGTGGTGAGTTCTGAGAGGGAATACCGTTCTGGGAGGGAATACCGGTGGTGAGTTCTGAGAGGGAATACCGGTGGTGAGTTCTGAGAGGGAATACCGGTGGTGAGTTCTGAGAGGGAATACCGGTGGTGAGTTCTGAGAGGGAATACCGGTGGTGAGTTCTGAGAGGGAATACCGGTGGTGAGTTCTGAGAGGGAATACCGGTGGTGAGTTCTGAGAGGGAATACCGGTGGTGAGTTCTGAGAGGGAATACCGGTGGTGAGTTCTGAGAGGGAATACCGGTGGTGAGTTCTGAGAGGGAACACTGGTGGGGCGTTCTTGGGAAGGCGTAAATAGAAATTCTCGTCTCACTTTAAAGAGCACGAGGACCCGCGCGTGTCCCAAGTCTAGGAGGAAACACAACATCTACAAAACCTAGAAGGACAACTCAACTGATTTCAGCGAGACAATTGAAATTAATTTATACAAATAATAAAAAAAAAAACATTCAAACTGACCATATAAATGAGGAAAGGTAACAGTATTTTAAGAGACTCGTCTCAGGAGAAGGCTAGAGTGAGGGAAGGAAAATCCCCACTGACAATTGTCTATAGGTATTTATGAGAAGTATCTACATGGTCTGAGAACCACTGATATTAGCATAAGGTGCACAAGACGGAATTCTATATGTATAGGAAGCGGCAAGACTACAGAGTCTATAGAGACTATAGCATTTCTGACTGTAGAGACGGAGAGACTGAGAGACCATAGATACTGTAGACTCTATAGAGACTGTAGCATTTCTGACTGTAGAGACGGAGAGACTGAGAGACCATAGATACTGTAGACTCTATAGAGACTGTCGAGACTATAGATCCCTTCATAAAGAAAAGACAACTCTCCCTGGGTCTCCCGCCAGCTTCTCCGCGATCGGTTGCGTTATCCCCGATATCTCCGGGATCTGAACCCGACTCCCTTTCGATCGGCCGGTTGAGACGGAGGCCATCGCCCCTCCCGTCCGAACGGCGTGTACCCCGGTCTCTTAGGACCGACTAAGATCTAAACCTGCTGCCGATATGGGTAATATCACACTGATCTAAACCTGCTGCCGATATGGGTGATATCACACTGATCTAAACCTGCTGCCGATATGGGTGATATAACACTGATCTAAACCTGCTGCCGATATGGGTAATATCACACTGATCTAAACCTGCTGCCGATATGGGTAATATCACACTGATCTAAACCTGCTGCCGATATGGGTAATATCACACTGATCTAAACCTGCTGCCGATATGGGTAATATCACACTGATCTAAACCTGCTGCCGATATGGGTAATATCACACTGATCTAAACCTGCTGCCGATATGGGTAATATCACACTGATCTAAACCTGCCGATATGGGTAATATCACACTGATCTAAACCTGCCGATATGGGTAATATCACACTGATCTAAACCTGCTGCCGATATGGGTAATATCACACTGATCTAAACCTGCCGATATGGGTAATATCACACTGATCTAAACCTGCCGATATGGGTAATATCACACTGATCTAAACGCATCAAAACCTTTGTCATCCGCTGATTTATTTCCCCAAAACAGTGAAGTCCGTTGGCCCTTCTCCTTCTGTAAACTCTGTATCTTGCTGCCTTCAAATCAAGCAAGTAAAACATACAGACATTTATATGGCACTTTTACAAATGTGACAAAGTGCTTAACAGTAACCACATCCTGTGTCCTGTGTCCTGTGTCCTGTGTTCTCTGTGTTCTGGGTCCTGTGTTCTGTGGTCTAGGTCCTGTGTCCTGTGTTCTGGGTCCTGTGTCCTGTGTCCTGTGTCCTGTGTCTTGTGTTCTGTGGTCTAGGTCCTGTGTCCTGTGTTCTGGGTCCTGTGTTATGGGTCCTGTGTCCTGTGTCCCGTGTTATGGGTCCTGTGTCCTGTGTCCTGTGTCCTGTGTCCTGTGTTCTCTGTGTTCTGGGTCCTGTGTTCTGTGGTCTAGGTCCTGTGTCCTGTGTTCTGAGTCCTGTGTCCTGTGTTATGGGTCCTGTGTCCCGTGTTATGGGTCCTGTGTCCTGTGTTCTCTGTGTTCTGGGTCCTGTGTTCTGTGGTCTAGGTCCTGTGTCCTGTGTTCTGGGTCCTGTGTCCTGTGTTCTGGGTCCTGTGTCCTGTGTTATGGGTCCTGTGTCCCGTGTCCTGTGTTATAGGTCCTGTGTCCTGTGTCCTGTGTTCTCTGTGTTCTGGGTCCTGTGTTCTGTGGTCTAGGTCCTGTGTCCTGTGTTCTGGGTCCTGTGTCCTGTGTCATGGGTCCCATGTCCTGTGTTATGGGTCCTGTGTCCTGTGTCCTGTGTTCTCTGTGTTCTGGGTCCTGTGTTCTGTGTTATGGTTCCTGTGTCCTATGTTATGGGTCCTGTGTTATGGTTCCTGTGTCCTGTGTTCTGGGTCCTGTGTCCTGGGTCCTGTGTCCTGTCTTATGGTTCCCGTGTCCTGTGTCCCGTGTCCTGTGTTCTGGGTCCTGTGTCCTGTGTTATGGTTCCTGTGTCCTGTGTTATGGGTCCTGTGTCCTGTGTCCTGTGTTCTAGGTCCTGTGTCCAGACGGTATTAGAGTAATGACTGTATATAACACAGCGTGGGTCCAGACGGTATTAGAGTAATGACTGTATATTACACAGCGTGGGTCCAGACGGTATTAGAGTAATGACTGTATATAACACAGCGTGGGTCCAGACGGTATTAGAGTAATGACTGTATATTACACAGCATGGGTCCAGACGGTATTAGAGTAATGACTGTATATCACACAGCGTGGGTCCAGACGGTATTAGAGTAATGACTGTATATTACACAGCGTGGGTCCAGACGGTATTAGAGTAATGACTGTATATTACACAGCGTGGGTCCAGACGGTCCAGACAGGAGGCCTGTGCTCCCTGGCTGATCTGTGAGCATTACTTGTTTCTCTAAAGTAGTTATTTGCTACGTCCAGCTGCTGGGCAATGTGTGTAAAACCCTCTCATTTCAGTTGGATGTGTGTAAAACCCTCTCATTTCAGTTGGATGTGTATAAAACCCTCTCATTTCAGTTGGATGTGTGTAAAACCCTCTCATTTCAGTTGGATGTGTGTAAAACCCTCTCATTTCAAAGTCAGTATTTCTGTGGTTAATGGTCTCTGTCTGCTTGTGAGGAAACAGAATGCCTCACATTAAAACCCTCTCACCATTAATTACACGTTGGGGTGTTGGTCAAGACCAGACTGGGAGGGGAGCAGGCTGCCTGTTATGTCTCTCATGCCACAAGCTACCCAGGCACACACACACACACACACACACACACACACACACACACACACACACACACACACACACACACACACACACACACACACACACACACCGCACACACCGTGCACACATACACCCAGAACACAAACACAGCACACACAAACATTGCACACACACACACACACATAGCACAAGGCACTCAGAGAGAGTCCTGTCCTGCAGACAGCCTCCTTATTGTCCAGCACAGGGACATTAAACACCAGTCAGTTCTCTGTTGAGGGCTGGACCTACAGGTGTAAGATCTTAATTTGATCATTCTTAATTAGTTACTGGGGAAATGCAGATAAGCTTAGTAATTTACACTACCATTTGAAAGTTTTGGGGTTACTTAGGAATGTCCTTTTTGTTTGAAAGAAAAGCACATTTTATGCATTAAAATAACATGAAATTGATCAGAAATACAGTGTAGACATTGTTAATGTGGTAAATGACTATTGTAGCTGGAAATGGCTGATTTTTAATGGAATATCTACATAGGCGTACAGAGGCTCATTATCAGCAACCATCACTCCTGTGTTCCAATGGCACATTGTGTTAGATAATCCAAGTTTATCATTTTAACTTGTTATCGGCAGGTGTCCCACCTGGCCAACATATGGTGAAATTGCAGAGCGCGAAATTCAAACTACAGAACTATAAATATTTAACTTTTATAAAATCTCAAGGTAAAACATCAAAATAAAGCTTAATTTCTTGTTAATCCAGCAGCTGTGTCAGATTTTAAAAAGGCTTTATGGCAAAAGCACACCACGTGATTATCTGAGGACAGCGCCCCGCATACAATACCATGAAAAACATATTTCAACCAGGCAGGTGCGTCACGAAAGTCAGAAATAGCGATATAATAAATGCCTTACCTTTGAGGATCTTCTTCTGTTGGCACTCCAAAAGGTCCCAGATACATCACAAGTGGTCATTTTGTTCGATAATGTCGCTCTTTATATCCATAAAAACTCAGTTTAGCTGGCGCGCTTCAGTCAATAATCCACACAGTTTCCCTCCATCAAAATGCATACAAAATGAATCCCAAACGTTACTAATAAACTTTTCCAAACAAGTCAAACAACGTTTATAATCAAACCTTAGGGAACCCTAATACGTAAATAAGTGATCAAATTTAAGACGGAGAGTCGTTATTGTCTTTACCGGAGAAAAATACCAAAGAACTTGCTCTCTTCTACGCGCTTGGAAACACTACAGCCAAAATGGGAGTCACCTAGAAAAACTACAATTTCTGGCTTATTTTTCCAAAACCCAGCATGAAACTCTTTCTAAAGGCTGTTGACATCTAGTGGAAGCCCTAGGAACTGCAATCTGGGAGGATTTCGCCTAATAATAAAAATGATAGCTATTGATAACAGTGGTAGGCTGAATTTCTTGTTCAGTTCTGTTATACTCACAGACATAATTTTAACAGTTTTAGAAACTTTATATGGCTTTCTATCCAAATCTACCAATTATATGCATATCCTGGCTTCTGGGCCTGAGTAACAGGCAGTTTACTTTGGGCACACTTTTCATCCGGACGTGAAAATACTGCCCCCTACCCAAGAGAGGTTAAACGGCTAATTGATCATTAGAAAACCCTTTTGCAATTATGTTAGCACAGCTGACAACTGTTGTTCTGATTAATAAAACTGGCCTTCTTTAGACTAGTTGAGTATCTGGAGCATCAGCATTTGTGGGTTCGATTACAGGCTCAAAATTGCCAGAAACAAAGACTTTCTTCTGAAACTCGTCAGTCTATTCTTGTTCTTGAAGTCTATTTCATGCGAGAAATTGCCAAGAAACTGAAAATCTTGTACAATGCTGTGTACTACTCGCTTCACAGAACAGCACAAACGGTCTCTACCCAGAATAGAAAGAGGAGTGGGAGGCCCCGGTGCACAACTGAGCAACAGGACAAGTACATTAGAGTGTCTAGTTTGAGAAAGATGCCTCATAAGTCCTCAACTGGCAGCTTCATTAAATAGTACCCGCAAAACATCAGTCTCAATGTCAACAGTGAAGAGGCAACTCCCAGATGTTAGCCTTCTAGGCAGCAACTCTGCATCTCTGCCCAGCCTGGTAAGAGTGGCCAAAATTGTGTTTATCATCCCCAGTGGCTCTGCAAGTGAGGACAGGATATTCTCCACTGCTGGCCATCTCTCCAGGTACCATCACATGAGCCTGAAGACACTGGCCATCTCTTCAGGTACCATCACATGAGCCTGAAGACACTGGCCATCTCTCCAGGCACCATCACATGAGCCTGAAGACACTGGCCATCTCTCCAGGCACCATCACATGAGCCTGAAGATGAAGACACTGGCCATCTCTCCAGGCACCATCACATGAGCCTGAAGACACTGGTCGGCTCACCAGGTACCATCACATGAGCCTGAAGACACTGACCGCCTCTCCAGGTACCATCACATGAGCCTGAAGACACTGATCGGCTCACCAGGTACCATCACATGAGCCTGAAGACCCTGGTCGGCTCACCAGGCATCATCACATGAGCCTGAAGACACTGGTCGGCTCACCAGGCACCATCACATGAGCCTGAAGACACTGGTCGGCTCACCAGGCACCATCACATGAGCCTGAAGACCCTGGTCGGCTCACCAGGTACCATCACATGAGCCTAAAGACACTGGTCGGCTCACCAGGCACCATCACATGAGCCTGAAGCCCCAGACTGACCAAACTCCTGTTTCTAAAAATTAATTCAAAGACTCTAATAAGTCATTTTTAATTTAATTTTTATTTAATTCTAAGTAAGTCACAGCCTATATGCTCAATTTATAGACTATAATGATTTAATGTTGTTTAAATGCGGAGTGCTTTAATGTCCCTACCAGCCTACTGTGTCACACTGGCAAATGCTTCACAATGTTTTTCTTTGTAGGCTGAAGCCATGAAATAATTGAAATAATCCAGCCTAAATAATTCATTTTTTGTTCCTTCTTAGTCTCCCTGTCTGGTTCCTGACCTATTTAGAGTGTTTATATGCTGTTTTAATGTAACATGTAGCCTATTTTAAATGATGTTCGCTTCTTACATTCAACCTTTTCAACGTTTATTCAAATTTTTTTTTTTTTTATGATGGGTGTTTTAAAAATTGGGATTTTAATGAATGGAGAGAATTTGGAGCAGCAGTTTTTTCTTTCTCACGGAGCGTTTTTTTTTTTGTTTGTTTTTTTGCGTGAGTACATGGAGCATTGTGGTAGGAAATTGGCATGATCGATGAGCAGGATTTCCAACTACTCAAATCTTGTTCGCATGCACTGGGAACAACAGTCTGTATTTTCTCATGTGCTTGTAAGTGTTTCTGGTGTGAAGTGGTGGAGCAGTTTTTTTCTGTCTGTCAAAGTGTTTCCAGAGTGTGAAGAGGTGGAGCAGTTTTTTCTGTCTGTCAAAGTGTTTCCAGAGTGTGTAATTTTAACGTAACATAACCTTTTACTAGCTGTCGTGGATGTACTCTACAATCACATTTTGAACTTGAGTGGATTTTTAAATTGTCATACATAGACTGGATTACACTGCCACCGAGGCCAGCCTGGTCTCATAGACTCGACGTAACACAGTAAACATAAATCCGGGACACTCAAATTAGCATAATGTGTTATGTTTGGTATGGGCACATAAGACAGATGGTTACTTAATGCAAAAAAACGAAAGTAGGGTGGATGGGTAGGTATATGACATGACGTAAGGTTATGAGTTCAAATCTAACTAGCTACTTTTCAACTACTTAGCATGTTGGCTAACCCTAACCTTAACCCTTTTAGCTAACCCTTCCCCTAACCCCTAGCCGAGCTAACATTAGCCACCTAGCTAGAATTCGTAACATATCATACTTTTTGCAAATGTGTAACATATACTACATTTAGCTAATTTTGTCGCATATTTTACGTTTTGTAAATTCGTAACATACAAATTACGGTCCACTATGGAGGATTATTTTGCTCGCTTAAACCGGATGACATTCTCATCAAACCTTTTACAAATGGCAAGCTTCTTTCTCGCTCTGTCTGGCTTGTCTTGTTCTCTATCTATCGTTCCCCTTATTCACCCCTCCCTCTCCCTCCCTCTCCCTCTCTATTCCTCCCACATTCTGTCCGTCCCTCTCTCCCCTTTCTCCAAAGAAACCATCTAAATAAGTTTAGATTTTGTCTCTTCAGTTGTAGCAGTCTACGAGTGATGTAGCTCTGACTTCTGCAGTCGCTGTTGAAACAAGATGGCTGCCTGGTGATTTGGCGTGTCAATGTGTCTCTTATCCTTTCACCTGGAGAGAGACGAGAAGATTGGAGACACAGAGGTTCAAAATCTCCTGACAGAGGCACTTGACAGTCACCCAGGGGCAGGCAGGCAGGGGGCTTCTTTTTATATATTTTTCTCACTCTCACCACTCCTCCCCTCTGTCTCTCTCTCTCCCTCCCTCTTGTTCTCTCTCTCTCTCCCTCTCTTTCTCTCTCTCTCACGCTCTTGTTCTCTCTCTCTCTCCCTGCCTCTTGTTCTCTCTCTCCCTCCCTCTTGTTCTCTCTCTCTCCCTCTTGTTCTCTATCTATCTACCCTTCCCTCTCCTTTTCTCTCTCTCTCTCTCTCTCTCTCTCTCTCTCTCTCTCTCTCTCTCTCTCTCTCTCTCTCGTCTGTAAAAGGACCCTTGTACTGAGTCTTCACACTCCCCCTCACAATAGCACTCATTACAGCCAAAGCTGAACTGTGGATATGAGGCAGTGTCAAGAAACTTCAGTTACTGAGATATAAAAGAACAGAAGCCACGTATCAGACAAGATAGGACTAGAGTAATGCTGCTGGAGGTTTCATTTAACACCTGCTCCTCAGACAAATTGAGAAATGTCTCGTAGGTAACGGTGGTGTTGCATGGTATACCGGTACCACGGTAATATCACAGTACCAGAACGTCATGACACTTATGATACCAACATTTTAGGATGCCGTAATAACATTTCATATAATATTTTTTTTATTTTTTTACTTTTTATTTCAACTTTATTTAACCAGGTAGGCCAGTTGAGAACACCTTTATTTAACCAGGTAGGCTAGTTGAGAACAAGTTCTCATTTACAACTGCGACCTGGCCAAGAAAAAGCATGGCAGTGTGAACAGACAACAACATAGAGTTACACATGGAGTAAGTAAATTACATCCCCGAAGTCGAGGATCGGTAGGATGGTCCGTTTTACTAGGGTAAGTTTGGCGGCGTGAGTGAAGGAGGCTTTGCATGCATTTGGTTTTACTAGTGTTTAAGAGCAGTTGGAGGCCACGGAAGGAGTGTTGTGTGACATTGAAGCTTGTTTGGAGGTTAGATAGCACAGTGTCCAAGGAAGGGCCAGAAGTATACAGAATGGTGTCGTCTGTGTAGAGGTGGATCAGGGAATCGCCTGCAGCAAGAGCAACATCATTGATATATACAGAGAAAAGAGTCAGCCCGAGAATTGAACCCTGTGGCACCCCCATTGAGACTGCCAGAGGACCGGACAACATGCCCTCCGATTTGACACACTGAACTATGTCTGCAAAGTAGTTGGTGAACCAGGCAAGGCAGTCATTAGAAAGACCGAGTCTACTGAGTCTGCCGATAAGAATATGGTGATTAACAGAGTCGAAAGCTTTCATATAATATAATACTACTGAATTCTTCAGGCCTACGAATCTACCGATCTAAAGAACCTGCTGGCGCCTGTTATGAAATGTTTATAAAGTCACATTTTGTTTATAAAACAGCCACTAGTCAACTGTATGCGCAGGTCCAATAATATTAATTTCACTTAAATACGTATATCACTTGTGGCAGCTGTAATCAGACATCTGCATCCTCTACCCACCCTCACTCACCTGCTTCTCTCAGCATCCACCTACCAGCCCTCACTCACCTGCTTCTCTCAGCATCCACCTACCCACCCTCACTCACCTGCTTCTCTCAGCATCCACCTACCCACCCTCACTCACCTGCTTCTCTCAGCATCCACCTACCAGCCCTCACTCACCTGCTTCTCTCAGCATCCACCTACCCACCCTCACTCACCTGCATCTCTCAGCATCCACCTACCAACCCTCACTCACCTGCTTCTCTCAGCATCCACTACCAGCCCTCACTCACCTACTTCTCTCAGCATCCACCTACCCACCGTCACTCACCTGCTTCTCTCAGCATCCACCTACCAGCCCTCACTCACCTGCTTCTCTCAATATCCACCTACCAGCCCTCACTCACCTGCTTCTCTCAGCATCCACCTACTCACCCTCACTCACCTGCTTCTCTCAGCTTCCACATACCCATACTCACTCACCTGCTTCTCTCAGCATCCACCTACCAGCCCTCACTCACCTGCTTCTCTCAGCATCCATCTACCCACCCTCACTCACCTGCTTCTCTCAGCATCCACCTACCCAACCTCACTCACCTGCTTCTCTCAGCATCCACCTACCAGCCCTCACTCACCTGCTTCTCTCAGCATCCACCTACCCACCCTCACTCACCTGCTTCTCTCAGCATCCACCTACCAACCCTCACTCACCTGCTTCTCTCAGCATCCACTACCAGCCCTCACTCACCTGCTTCTCTCAGCATCCACCTACCCACCCTCACTCACCTGCTTCTCTCAGCATCCACCTACCAGCCCTCACTCACCTGCTTCTCTCAATATCCACCTACCAGCCCTCACTCACCTGCTTCTCTCAGCATCCACCTACTCACCCTCACTCACCTGCTTCTCTCAGCTTCCACCTACCCACACTCACTCACCTGCTTCTCTCAGCATCCACCTACCAGCCCTCACTCACCTGCTTCTCTTAATATCCACCTACCCACCCTCACTCATCTGCTTCTCTCAGCATACAACTACCCACCCTCACTCACCTGCTTCTCTCAGCATCCACCTACCAGCCCTCACTCACCTGCTTCTCTCAGCATCCAACTACCCACCCTCACTCACCTGCTTCTCTCAGCATCCACTACCAGCCCTCACTCACCTGCTTCTCTCAGCATCCACTACAAGCCCTCATTCACATGCTTCTCTCAGCATCCACCTATCAGCCCTCACTAGCCTGCTTTTCTCAGCATCACCTACCAGACATCACTCACCTGCTTCTCTCAGCATCCCCCACCAGCCCTCACTCATCTGCTTCTCTCAGCAGCCTCTACCAGCCTTCGCTCACCTGCTTCTCTCAGCATCCACCTACCCACCCTCACTCACCTGCTTCTCTCAGCATCAACTACCAGCCCTCACTAACCTGCTTTTCTCAGCATCCACCTACCAGCCATCAATCACCTGTATCTCTCAGCATCCCCTACCAGCCCTCACTCACCTGCTTCTCTCAGCAGCCCCTACCAGCCCTCACTCACCTGCTTCTCTCAGCAGCCTCAACCAGCCGTCGCTCACCTGCTTCTCTCAGCATCCACCTACCCACCCTCACACACCTGCTTCTCTCAGCATCCACTACCAGCCCTCACTCACCTGCTTCTCTCAGCATGCCCTACCAGCCCTCAATCACCTGCTACTCTCAGCATCCCCTACCAGCCTTCACTCACCTGCTTCTCTCAGCATCCACCTACCAGCCATAAATCACCTGTATCTCTCAGCATCCACCTACCAGCCCTCACTCACCTATTTCTCTCAGCATCCACTACCAGCCCTCACTCACCTGCTTCTCTCAGCAGCCCCTACCAGCCCTCACTCACCTACTTCTCTCAGCATCTTCTACCAGCCCTCACTCACCTACTTTGCTCAGCATCCACTACCAGTCATCACTCACCTGATTCTCAATATCCACCTACCAGCCATCATTCACCTGCTTCTCTCAGCATCCCCTACAAGCCATCACTCACCTGCTTCTCCCAGCATCCACCTACCAGCCCTCACTCACCTGCTTCTCTCAGCACCCACTACCAGCCCTCACTCACCTGCTTCTCTCAGCATCCCTTACCAGTCCTCACTCACCTGCTTCTCTCAGCATCTCTTACCCGTCCTCACTCACCTGCTTCTCTCAGCATCCACCTACCAGCCATCACTCACCTGCTTCTCTCAGCATCCCTTACCAGTCCTCTCACCTGCTTCTCTCAGCATCCACCTACCAGCCCTCACTCACCTGCTTCTCTCAGCATCCCTTACCAGTCCTCACTCACCTGCTTCTCTCAGCATCCCTTACCAGTCCTCACTCACCTGCTTCTCTCAGCATCCCTTACCAGTCCTCACTCACCTGCTTCTCTCAGCATCCCTTACCAGTCCTCACTCACCTGCTTCTCTCAGCATCCACCTACCAGTCCTCACTCACCTGCTTCTCTCAGCATCCCTTACCAGTCCTCTCACCTGCTTCTCTCAGCATCGCCTACCAGCCCTCACTCACCTGCTTCTCTCCGTCCGCTCTTCATGCACATCTGTTCCTCCATCAGTTAAAAAAAGAAAAATAATTTAGCCTTGATGACGAGCGGGGATGCAGACCCCCGAAGAGTCTTCCAATGTTACATTTGTACAATGAATATATTAAAGCAGCGTGCATCGCCTGTGGGCACAGGCCAGTCTAAGCAGACTTTGCAAGATCACTGTCATGCAGCATCTGAGTGTCGGAGAGGAAAACTGGAGCACCGTTTCGTGACAGTCATGCTTGCAGCTTTAGTGCAATGAGAAAGGCTAGTCTCTCTATCCTAAAGGATTCCATATTACCAGAGTGCTTATCTCTCTAGCCTAAAGGATTCCATATCACCAGAGGCCTTATCTCTCTGGCCTAAAGGATTCCATGTGACCAGAGGGCTTATCGCTCTAGCCTAAAGGATTCCATGTGACCCATATTACCAGAGGGCTTATCTCTCTAGCCTAAAGGATTCCATGTGACCAGAGGGCTTATCTCTAGCCTAAAGGATTCCATATTACCAGAGGGCTCGTCTCTCTAGCCTAAAGGATTCCATATTACCAGAGGTCTTATCTCTCTAGCCTAAAGGATTCCATATTACCAGAGGGCTTATCTCTCTGACCTAAATGATTCCATATTACCAGAGGGCTTATCTCTCTGGCCTAAATGATTACATATTAACAGAGGGCTTATCTCTCTGGCCTAGAGGATTCCATGTAACCCATATTACCAGAGGGCTTATGTCTCTAGCCTAAAGGATTCCATCTGACCCATATTACCAGATGGCTTATCTCTCTAGCCTAAAATATTCAATGTGACCTATATTACCAGAGGGCTTATCTCTCTAGCCTAAAGGATTCCATGTTACCTATATTACCAGAGGGCTTATCTCACGAGCCTAAAGGATTCCATATTACCAGAGGGCTTATCTCTCTAGCCTAAAGGATGACATATTACCAGAGGGCTTATCTCTCTAGCCTAAAGGATTCCATGTGAACTATATTACCAGAGGGCTTATCTCTCTAGCCTACAGGATTCCATCTGACCCATATTACCAGAGGGCTTAACTCTATTGCCTAAAGGATTCCATGTGACCTATATTAACAGAGGGCTTATCTCTCTAGCCTAAAGGATTCCATATTACCAGAGGGCTTATCTCTCTAGCCGAAAGGATCCCATAGTACCAGAGGGCTTATCTCTCTAGCCTAAAGGATTCCATGTGACCTATATTACCAGAGGGCTTATCTCTCTAGCCTAAAGGATCCCATATTACCAGAGGGCTTATCTCTCTAGCCTAAAGGATTCCATCTGACCAGAGGGCTTATCTCTCTAGCCTAAAGGATTCCATGTGACCCATATTACCAGAGTGTCACGTATTATCAAGGTGGGTGGAATCAGGCGCAGAGAGCAGGTTACAGTGAGTCAATAGTTTTATTCTCCGGTGAACCAAACACGGTCAACCCAATATACAGGGTGAAATAATCCAACACAGGATCAAAATATTATCGGAGAAAATAACACACACGTATTAACCAACATACATGAATCCAAACAATCCCGCACAAAACAAGGGCGGGACAACCTACTACATATAAGGACGTCAATTAAACTAAAATACACACAGGTGAAACTAATAAGACAAAACCAACAGACAAACAAAAAAGGGATCGGTGGTGGCTAGTAGGACGGTGACGAAGACCGACGAGCACCGCCCGAACAGGCAGGAGAGCCAACTTCGGCGGAAGTCGTGACACAGAGGGCTTATCTCTCTAGCCTAAAGGATTCCATGTGACCCATAAACGGTTCCGTATGACCAGAGGTATTTTCTCTCTATATGACCAGAGGTCTTGTCTCTCTATATGACCAGAGGTCTTGTCTCTCTATATGACCAGAGGTCTTGTCTCACTATATGACCAGAGGTATTGTCTCTCTATATGACCAGAGGTCTTGTCTCTCTATGTGACCAGAGGTCTTGTCTCTCTATATGACCAGAGGTCTTGTCTCTCCATATGACCAGAGGTCTTGTCTCTCCATATGACCAGTGGTCTTTTCTCTCTATATGACCAGAGGTCTTGTCTCTCTATATGACCAGAGGTCTTGTCTCTCTATATGACCAGAGGTCTTGTCTCTCTATATGACCAGAGGTCTTGTCTCTCTATATGACCAGAGGTCTTGTCTCTCCATATGACCAGAGGTCTTGTCTCTCTATATGACCAGAGGTCTTGTCTCACTATATGACCAGAGGTATTGTCTCTCTATATGACCAGAGGTCTTGTCTCTCCGTATGACCAGAGGTCTTGTCTCTCTATATGACCAGAGGTCTTGTCTCTCTATGTGACCAGAGGTCTTGTCTCTCTATATGACCAGAGGTCTTGTCTCTCCATATGACCAGAGGTCTTGTCTCTCCAAATGACCAGTGGTCTTTTCTCTCTATATGACCAGAGGTCTTGTCTCTCTATATGACCAGAGGTCTTGTCTCTCTATATGACCAGAGGTCTTGTCTCTCTATATGACCAGAGGTCTTGTCTCTCTATATGACCAGAGGTCTTGTCTCTCCATATGACCAGTGGTCTTTTCTCTCTATATGACCAGAGGTCTTGTCTCTCTATATGACCAGAGGTCTTGTCTCTCCATATGACCAGTGGTCTTTTCTCTCTATATGACCAGAGGTCTTGTCTCTCTATATGACCAGAGGTCTTGTCTCTCTTTATGACCAGAGGTCTTGTCTCTCTATAATTCCAGAGGTCTTGTTTCTCTATCCTAAACGGTTCCATATGACCAGAGGTCTTCTCTCTCTACATGACCAGAGGTCTTCTCTCTCTATATTACCAGAGGTCTTTTTCTCTATATTACCAGAGGTCTTGTCTTTCTCTCCTAAACGGTTCTATATTACTAGAGATGCCTTTTAATATATACATATATATTTTTTTTACCTTTATTTAACTAGCCAAGTCAGTTAAGAACACATTCTTATTTACAATAGCAGCCTAGGAACAGTTGGTTAACTGCCTTGTTCAGGGGCCGAACGACACCTTGTCAGCTCTGGGATTCGATCTAGCAACCTTTCGATTACTAGCCCAACACTTAAACCACCTTCATGGAATACTAAACTATTTCAATGGTAGGATTCATATAGGTAGGATTCATATAGGTGTGATTCATATAGGTGTGATTCATTTGGTGTGATTCATATAGGTGTGATTCATATAGGTAGGATTCATATAGGTAGGGTTCATATAGGTGTGATTCATATAGGTAGGATTCATATAGGTAGGGTTCATATAGGTGTGATTCATATAGGTAGGATTCATATAGGTAGGATTCATATAGGTAGGATTCATATAGGTAGGATTCATATAGGTAGGATTCACATAGGTAGGATTCACATAGGTAGGATTCATATAGGTAGGGTTCATATAGGTAGGATTCATATAGGTAGGATTCATATAGGTAGGATTCATATAGGTAGGATTCATATAGGTAGGATTCATATAGGTAGGATTCATATAGGTAGGATTCATATGTCATAGGTAGGTAGGTTCATTCATGTGTCATTGTGTCCCCTTACTGATACAATGACATGCAAATTATTATGTACATTCCTTCCTCTCATTCCTCCAGGCAAGTCACAGGTAGGTCTGTGTGAACAACAGTGTGAAGTTAAATTCAAATGTGTTATACTGAGTAGAAGTGTGAATTTCAGTGACAGGTTGTTGGATAGCACATGCACAGAGTGTGTAGAAACCGGGAACAAGCATCCGGGGGATGGGTCTAACAGGACAAGGAAAACAGAATGGGGGAATGGGACTAACAGGACAAGGAGAACAGAATGGGGGAATGGGTCTAGCAGGACAAGGAGAACAGAATGGGGGAATGGGACTAACAGGACAAGGAGAACAGAATGGGAAATGGGACTAACAGGACAAGGAGAACAGAATGGGGGAATGGGACTAACAGGACAAGGAAAACAGAATGGGGGAATGGGACTAACAGGACAAGGAGAACAGAATGGGGGAATGGGTCTAACAGGACAAGGAGAACAGAATGGGGGAATGGGTCTAACAGGACAAGGAGAACAGAATGGGGGAATGGGACTAACAGGACAAGGAGAACAGAATGGGGGAATGGGACTAACAGGACAAGGAGAACAGAATGGGGGAATGGGTCTAACAGGACAAGGAGAACAGAATGGGAAATGGGACTAACAAGACAAGGAGAACAGAATGGGAAATGGGACTAACGGGACAGGAGAACAGAATGGGGGAATGGGACTAACAGGACAAGGAGAACAGAATGGGAAATGGGACTAACGGGACAGGAGAACAGAATGGGAAATGGGACTAACAGGACAAGGAGAACAGAATGGGGGAATTGGACTAACAGGACAAGGAGAACAGAATGGGAAATGGGACTAACGGGACAGGAGAACAGAATGGGGGAATGGGAATAACAGGACAGGAGAACAGAATGGGGGAATGGGACTAATAGGACAAGGAAAACAGAATGGGAAATGGGAGTAACAGGACAAGGAGAACAGAATGGGGGAATGGGACTAACAGGACAAGGAGAACAGAATGGGAAATGGGACTAACGGGACAGGAGAACAGAATGGGGGAATGGGAATAACAGGACAGGAGAACAGAATGGGGGAATGGGACTAATAGGACAAGGAAAACAGAATGGGAAATGGGACTAACAGGACAAGGAGAACAGAATGGGGGAATGGGACTAACAGGACAAGGAGAACAGAATGGGAAATGGGACTAACGGGACAGGAGAACAGAATGGGGGAATGGGACTAACAGGACAGGAGAACAGAATGGGGGAATGGGACTAACAGGATGGGGAGAACAGAATGGGGAAATGGGACTAACAGGACAAGGAGAACAGAATGGGAAATGGGTCTAACAGGACTGGAGAACAGAATGGGATATGGGTCTAACAGGACAAGGAGAACAGAATGGGAGAATGGGACTAACAGGACAGGAGAACAGAATGGTATATGGGTCTAACAGGACAGGAGAACAGAATGGGATATGGGTCTAACAGGACAAGGAGAACAGAATGGGGGAATGGGACTAACAGGACAAGGAGAACAGAATGGGGGAATGGGTCTAACAGGACAAGGAGAACAGAATGGGGGAATGGGTCTAACAGGACAAGGAGAACAGAATGGGGAATGGGACTAACAGGACAAGGAAAACAGAATGGGAAATGGGACTAACAGGACAAGGAGAACAGAATGGGGGAATTGGACTAACAGGACAAGGAGAACAGAATGGGAAATGGGACTAACGGGACAGGAGAACAGAATGGGGGAATGGGAATAATGGGAGAATGGGACTAACAGGACAAGGAGAACAGAATGGGGAATGGGACTAACAGGACAAGGAGAACAGAATGGAAGAATGTGTCTAACAGGACAGGAGAACAGAATGGGAGAATGGGACTAACAGGACAAGGAGAACAGAATGGGAGAATGGGACTAACAGGACAAGGAGAACAGAATGGGATATGGGTCTAACAGGACAGGAGAACAGAATGGGAAATGGGACTAACAGGACAGGAGAACAGAATGGGGGAATGGGACTAACAGGACAAGGAGAACAGAATGGGGGAATGGGACTAACAGGACAAGGAGAACAGAATGGGGGAATGGGACTAACAGGACAAGAACAAAATGGTGAATGGGACTAACAGGACAGGAGAACAGAATGGGGGAATGGGTCTAACAGGACAGAAGAACAGAATGGGGGGATGGGGAGAACAGAATGGGGAATGGGACTAACAAGACAAGGAGAACAGAATGGGAAATGGGACTAACGGGACAGGAGAACAGAATGGGGGAATGGGACTAACAGGACAAGGAGAACAGAATGGGAAATGGGACTAACGGGACAGGAGAACAGAATGGGAAATGGGACTAACAGGACAAGGAGAACAGAATGGGGGAATTGGACTAACAGGACAAGGAGAACAGAATGGGAAATGGGACTAACGGGACAGGAGAACAGAATGGGGGAATGGGAATAACAGGACAGGAGAACAGAATGGGGGAATGGGACTAATAGGACAAGGAAAACAGAATGGGAAATGGGAGTAACAGGACAAGGAAAACAGAATGGGGGAATGGGACTAACAGGACAAGGAGAACAGAATGGGGGAATGGGTCTAGCAGGACAAGGAGAACAGAATGGGGGAATGGGACTAACAGGACAAGGAGAACAGAATGGGAAATGGGACTAACAGGACAAGGAGAACAGAATGGGGGAATGGGACTAACAGGACAAGGAAAACAGAATGGGGGAATGGGACTAACAGGACAAGGAGAACAGAATGGGGGAATGGGTCTAACAGGACAAGGAGAACAGAATGGGGGAATGGGTCTAACAGGACAAGGAGAACAGAATGGGGGAATGGGACTAACAGGACAAGGAGAACAGAATGGGGGAATGGGACTAACAGGACAAGGAGAACAGAATGGGGGAATGGGTCTAACAGGACAAGGAGAACAGAATGGGAAATGGGACTAACAAGACAAGGAGAACAGAATGGGAAATGGGACTAACGGGACAGGAGAACAGAATGGGGGAATGGGACTAACAGGACAAGGAGAACAGAATGGGAAATGGGACTAACGGGACAGGAGAACAGAATGGGAAATGGGACTAACAGGACAAGGAGAACAGAATGGGGGAATTGGACTAACAGGACAAGGAGAACAGAATGGGAAATGGGACTAACGGGACAGGAGAACAGAATGGGGGAATGGGAATAACAGGACAGGAGAACAGAATGGGGGAATGGGACTAATAGGACAAGGAAAACAGAATGGGAAATGGGAGTAACAGGACAAGGAGAACAGAATGGGGGAATGGGACTAACAGGACAAGGAGAACAGAATGGGAAATGGGACTAACGGGACAGGAGAACAGAATGGGGGAATGGGAATAACAGGACAGGAGAACAGAATGGGGGAATGGGACTAATAGGACAAGGAAAACAGAATGGGAAATGGGACTAACAGGACAAGGAGAACAGAATGGGGGAATGGGACTAACAGGACAAGGAGAACAGAATGGGAAATGGGACTAACGGGACAGGAGAACAGAATGGGGGAATGGGACTAACAGGACAGGAGAACAGAATGGGGGAATGGGACTAACAGGATGGGGAGAACAGAATGGGGAAATGGGACTAACAGGACAAGGAGAACAGAATGGGAAATGGGTCTAACAGGACTGGAGAACAGAATGGGATATGGGTCTAACAGGACAAGGAGAACAGAATGGGAGAATGGGACTAACAGGACAGGAGAACAGAATGGTATATGGGTCTAACAGGACAGGAGAACAGAATGGGATATGGGTCTAACAGGACAAGGAGAACAGAATGGGGGAATGGGACTAACAGGACAAGGAGAACAGAATGGGGGAATGGGTCTAACAGGACAAGGAGAACAGAATGGGGGAATGGGTCTAACAGGACAAGGAGAACAGAATGGGGAATGGGACTAACAGGACAAGGAAAACAGAATGGGAAATGGGACTAACAGGACAAGGAGAACAGAATGGGGGAATTGGACTAACAGGACAAGGAGAACAGAATGGGAAATGGGACTAACGGGACAGGAGAACAGAATGGGGGAATGGGAATAATGGGAGAATGGGACTAACAGGACAAGGAGAACAGAATGGGGAATGGGACTAACAGGACAAGGAGAACAGAATGGAAGAATGTGTCTAACAGGACAGGAGAACAGAATGGGAGAATGGGACTAACAGGACAAGGAGAACAGAATGGGAGAATGGGACTAACAGGACAAGGAGAACAGAATGGGATATGGGTCTAACAGGACAGGAGAACAGAATGGGAAATGGGACTAACAGGACAGGAGAACAGAATGGGGGAATGGGACTAACAGGACAAGGAGAACAGAATGGGGGAATGGGACTAACAGGACAAGGAGAACAGAATGGGGGAATGGGACTAACAGGACAAGAACAAAATGGTGAATGGGACTAACAGGACAGGAGAACAGAATGGGGGAATGGGTCTAACAGGACAGAAGAACAGAATGGGGGGATGGGGAGAACAGAATGGGGAATGGGACTAACAAGACAAGGAGAACAGAATGGGAAATGGGACTAACGGGACAGGAGAACAGAATGGGGGAATGGGACTAACAGGACAAGGAGAACAGAATGGGAAATGGGACTAACGGGACAGGAGAACAGAATGGGAAATGGGACTAACAGGACAAGGAGAACAGAATGGGGGAATTGGACTAACAGGACAAGGAGAACAGAATGGGAAATGGGACTAACGGGACAGGAGAACAGAATGGGGGAATGGGAATAACAGGACAGGAGAACAGAATGGGGGAATGGGACTAATAGGACAAGGAAAACAGAATGGGAAATGGGAGTAACAGGACAAGGAGAACAGAATGGGGGAATGGGACTAACAGGACAAGGAGAACAGAATGGGAAATGGGACTAACGGGACAGGAGAACAGAATGGGGGAATGGGAATAACAGGACAGGAGAACAGAATGGGGGAATGGGACTAATAGGACAAGGAAAACAGAATGGGAAATGGGACTAACAGGACAAGGAGAACAGAATGGGGGAATGGGACTAACAGGACAAGGAGAACAGAATGGGAAATGGGACTAACGGGACAGGAGAACAGAATGGGGGAATGGGACTAACAGGACAGGAGAACAGAATGGGGGAATGGGACTAACAGGATGGGGAGAACAGAATGGGGAAATGGGACTAACAGGACAAGGAGAACAGAATGGGAAATGGGTCTAACAGGACTGGAGAACAGAATGGGATATGGGTCTAACAGGACAAGGAGAACAGAATGGGAGAATGGGACTAACAGGACAGGAGAACAGAATGGTATATGGGTCTAACAGGACAGGAGAACAGAATGGGATATGGGTCTAACAGGACAAGGAGAACAGAATGGGGGAATGGGACTAACAGGACAAGGAGAACAGAATGGGGGAATGGGTCTAACAGGACAAGGAGAACAGAATGGGGGAATGGGTCTAACAGGACAAGGAGAACAGAATGGGGAATGGGACTAACAGGACAAGGAAAACAGAATGGGAAATGGGACTAACAGGACAAGGAGAACAGAATGGGGGAATTGGACTAACAGGACAAGGAGAACAGAATGGGAAATGGGACTAACGGGACAGGAGAACAGAATGGGGGAATGGGAATAATGGGAGAATGGGACTAACAGGACAAGGAGAACAGAATGGGGAATGGGACTAACAGGACAAGGAGAACAGAATGGAAGAATGTGTCTAACAGGACAGGAGAACAGAATGGGAGAATGGGACTAACAGGACAAGGAGAACAGAATGGGAGAATGGGACTAACAGGACAAGGAGAACAGAATGGGATATGGGTCTAACAGGACAGGAGAACAGAATGGGAAATGGGACTAACAGGACAGGAGAACAGAATGGGGGAATGGGACTAACAGGACAAGGAGAACAGAATGGGGGAATGGGACTAACAGGACAAGGAGAACAGAATGGGGGAATGGGACTAACAGGACAAGAACAAAATGGTGAATGGGACTAACAGGACAGGAGAACAGAATGGGGGAATGGGTCTAACAGGACAGAAGAACAGAATGGGGGGATGGGGAGAACAGAATGGGGAATGGGACTAGCAGGACAGGAGAACAGAATGGGGGGATGGGGAGAACAGAATGGGGGGATGGGACTAACAGGAAATGAGAACAGAGTGGGGGAATGGGACTAACAGGACATGAGGCCACAGATCCTTTCCCTTTCCTCCATCATATCGCGATACTCCTCGGTATTGTGATACTTGGCCTGCTATTGTATCATTAGTAAATTGTGTGTATCATGACAACTCTAGTTATAGGATAACATTATTATTATTAGTAGTAGTGATTATTATTAGTGATTATTAACATTATGACATCACACATAAGTGTATTGGTGAAATAAAGTTTGATGTTTGACTATTTATAAATACTACACTGAGTGTACAAAACATTAAGAACACCTGCTCTTTCCAATACATAGACTGACCAGGTGAAAGCTGTGATGCCTTATTGATTGTCACTTAAATCCATTTCAATCACAATGTAGATGAACAGGAAGAAACAGGTTAAAGAAGGATTCTTAAGCCTGTGTGGGGCATTGTGGACTTTTCCCATCCTTTTGTGGGTAGTTTGAAGTCTCCGGATATATGGGATGTCCAGGGAAGGTTGAAGTCTCCGGATATATGGGATATCCAGGGAAGGTTGAAGTCTCCGGATATATGGGATATCCAGGGAAGGTTGAAGTCTCCGGATATATGGGATATCCAGGGAAGGTTGAAGTCTCCGGATATATGGGATATCCAGGGAAGGTTGAAGTCTCCGGATATATGGGATATCCAGGGAAGGTTGAAGTCTCCGGATATATGGGATGTCCAGGGAAGGTTGAAGTCTCCGGATATATGGGATGTCCAGGGAAGGTTGAAGTCTCCGGATATATGGGATATCCAGGGAAGGTTGAAGTCTCCGGATATATGGGATGTCCAGGGAAGCGAGGTGTTATAAAATCGGTCTCAATTTTTTGTTTAACCTTTATTTAACTGGTCAAATCAGTTAAGAACAAAATCTTACTTACAATGGCGACCTACTCCTGCTAAACCCGGGCCAATTGTGTGCCGCCCTATGGGACTCCCAAACACGGCCGGATGTGATACAGCCTGGATTCGAACCAGGGACTGCAGTGATGCCTCTAGCACTGAGATGCAGTGCCTTAGACCGCTGGGCCACTCGGAAGCTTATGTAACACTTTAATTATATAAAATTCTACATTGGAAAAAACTAAAAAACGAGGCTACAGTGTACCCAATAATTTGGTAAAAAATTGGTATTACAGCCATTTAAATAATGTTTTCATAGGGAGAACAAAGTGGATATCCCATATATCCGGATGGACACCTCTGTTCCTCTTTTCAGACTAGTGTGAGTGAGTGAGTGAGAGTTCATCTATTCCTCTTTTCAGACTAGTGTGAGTGAGTGAGAGTTAATCTGTTCCTCTTTTCAGACTAGTGTGAGTGAGTGAGGGTTCATCTGTTCCTCTTTTCAGACTAGTGAGAGTGAGTGAGAGTTCATCTGTTCCTCTTTTCAGACTAGTGAGAGTGAGGGAGAGTTCATCTGTTCCTCTTTTCAGACTAGTGTGAGTGAGGGAGAGTTCATCTGTCTCAGCAGCTAATTAATTTCCCGGAACACTGAATGGAGAGATGGGGGAGAGACACCTCTTTCCGGCTCTTTCCCAGCCAACCTGCTGTTCCTGTGTGAAGTTGGGAGTGTGATATTCTCTCAAAGCTCAAGTGTGAACTGTTGTATGCCCCTAGGTGA